>NC_064816.1:4136098-4187018 GCF_023721935.1 Panthera uncia | reverse complement strand
ATTTATTTTTTGAGAGGGAGCATGCAGAAGCGCACACAAGTGGGGGAGAAGCACGGGGGAGGGTGGGTGGGAATTTTAAGCAGGCTCCATGCTTAGCATGGAGCCTGATGCAGGGCTCAATCCCATGACCCTGGGGATCATGACCTGAAACCAAGAGTCAGAAACTCAACCAACTGAGCCACCCAGGTGCCCCTGGTTTTTTATACTTTTAACCGGTTGGAAGGAAACTCAAAGCATAATATTTGTGACGCGTGAGGATTATATGACATGGCCACGTCTGTTTGTCTACATGTTGCCCATGGCTGCCTTCGTACCCCAGTGGCCGAGTTGAACAGCCCTGACACAGCTCTCCGTCCCTCAGATCCAAAGAATATTTGCTGTCGGGCCCTTATCAGGAAGAGCTGGCTTATCCCTGCTCTACAGCAGTTTCCGTTCATCCTCACTGAATTCTTATAATTATGTCGATCTCAGAGCTAGCATGGGTGTCTCCCCTGGGACCCTTCTTTCCGGGGCCAAATGCTGGGCGCCAGGGAAGAGCTGAAACCTGCAGAGGGGTTGTCACTGTACCTCTGTGGGGGCCCTCCCCCGGGTAAGGTGGGGGGCTGGGAGCCTTTGCTGGTGAGGGTTCGGGGTCAGCCTGCCTATAGGAAGCCCCTGTGGGGCCAGCCCCAGTACCTTTGATGCGGCCGGTGATGTAGAGGAAGCCCTGGTTGTCTGTGTAGCCCAGGTCCCCGGTGTGTAACCAGCCTTCGTCGTCGATGATCTCCACGGTCCTATCTTCCATATCCAGATAGCCCATGAAGACGTGCCGGCCCCAGATGCAGATCTCCCCTATGCTGTCCTTGTTCTTCTGGTACAGCATGTTCTTACATCCATCCATGACTTTGCCACAGCTGCTGGGGGACGGGAGGGGGGAAATCAGGGCACAGAGAGACCGGGTCACCCACCCAGGTCAGCCCGGGTCTGCAGCCCAGGCTCCAAACGCCGCTCAGCTGACCCACGCGGGATCTGCTGTCTCACCCCCTCCGGGACCTGGTGGGCGTAGAGAGTTCCGAGGAGAAGAAATACAAGTGGATTTTAAATATATGCAAAGATTTTTTTTTCAACCTCACTCATAACAAAAGGAATGTAAATGAAAAGTTGTGTTGAGATACCTTTTTTTTTTTTTTAGCGCAATATATGGTACGTGTACAAAGCGCTTGCTTCAGCATCGTTTGTGGTGATGAGAGATGGAGAAAAAGCCATACGAATCCCAGCAACAAAAGGCCCCGTTGAGTAAATGAGGGTACGTGCCCCCAGCGGGATACCACGCGACTGCTGAAGACGGGGCAGCTGTGTGCTCGGATAGGGGAACGTTCTCTACCGGGTAAGAATCTCTCACCTGCCAGATCCATTGGGTTGCTGAGCGTGGGTGGTGAGTCAAGACTGGGTGTTTGTATGACAAACCCAGATGGTGAAGGACACCTGGTTCTCTGACTTCATTGGTTCCCAAGCTCCAGAGCAAGTAACAGTTGAGAGAAGACGAGTTTTGGGTTCACTGTCACGTGGAAAATACTTTGGTTTGGGATAGACGTAGATACATCCCGTCACTGCTTATGCAGAGGTTAGCTCAAAGGAAATGCTGTGGTGGCTTTGCCCTCGGGAGGGCGTTAGGGGCTGAATCGTGCCCATCACTCCCCCTACAGGTTGGGGCACAAGCCCCCAGCATCTCACAACGTGACCGTGTTTGGAAGTAGGGTCACTGCCAGTGTAATTAGTTACATTAAGACGAGGTCCTACTGGAGTAGGGTGGCCCCCAATCCAGCCGGCCTGGTGTCTTTCTAGAAAGGGGAGGTTTCTCCTTCAGACATGCATGTGGGGGGAACCATGTGAAGATTAAGGCGGGGATCCGGGTGATGCGTCTGTAAGCCCTGGAACGCCAGAGGTGGCCAGCAAGCCCCAGGCCCCACCCCAGACGGCAGGGGAGGGCCTGGGGCAGATTCTCCGTCACCCTCAGAATGAGCCAGCCTGCCCACACCTTGACCTTGGACGTCTGTTCTCTGGAGTTGTAAGAAAACGTTTCCCTTGCTTGAGTCTGTGGGACTTAGTTATGGTGGCCGTGGCAAACTCACATCGCAGACTGGAGATTTGGGGTGGGCGGGAGGGAGCTTTTCACCGCGTCATTTTATGCCTTCTGAGTTTGGGGACGAGGGCCTGTATTCCTCATTTATTTAAAGATGGAGGCCGGACTTGCACCTTTCCTCTGGTCCCTTGTCTTTAGGGAAGGACTGCCCTTTGGTTTTGGAGGAACTGCACTGGGCATGTGGGTTACACCACAAATAGGCCTCAGATGGGACTTCGGAGTGGGGATGGGGACGCTGAGGTGCAGAGCTCCCCCACAGCGTAAAAGCAAAGGGCAGGAGGTGGTTTCACCATGTTAGGAAGATTGAGCTTACTTTCTGCCAAGTTCAGAGGCGGTTGGAACCTGGCCAAGCGTGAAAGGCAAGCTGGACTTGTGATATGAGGGCAGCGAGGGGTCAGAGAGAGATCGTGGGAGCTCCTGTGACTGTCAGACCCAAAGAGAACTCGTCTTTGGTGTTCCTCCTGTTTCAGTGTCCCTGGGTCTCTACTCCTGCAGCCTGGGACCAGCTGAGCTTGGGAGGAAGCCATGGGGGCCCATGGACGTGTTTGAGGGGGAGCATGGCAGGGATGAAGGGTCCTGAGGTCTCAGGAGGTGAACCTGAGGTGGGCGAGTGAGCCTGGGAGGGCTGTCTGCAGGCAGAACTCACAAATTACAGTGGGGGAGACCCCGGAACATTCTAAGAGTCCTTGTCTGTGGGCTCTCTGGCACATGGGGGCTTCCTTGGTCATGAGGATGTAGGGCTTGGAGGCTGGAGAGCAGGGGCCATTCTGGACACTCAGGCCAGGGTTCCTCTTAGCTCAGTGGCTTGCCTACCCTCCCACCTTTAACCCCTGACCCCCATGTTGCTGGAGGGCTGGGGGTCTGCCCAGGAGGCCAGTACCTTTGAATCCTGTAGCTCTCCCGGCTGGATGCGGTGTGGGGTCCTGAGCTTTCACTCATACCGTACATCTCGCCTATGGGTATGTCCAGGCTTAGGAAGAACTCAGCGGTCTGTTGGTTGAGGGGTGCGGCTCCGCTGATAAAAGAGTGGCAGCGATCAAGGCCAAGGGCGCTCTTGACTTTGCTGAACACGAGGGCCTTCGACATGCGGTAGCTTATGGGAGTATCGTGTGTCCTGTGACTAAGAATGCCAAGGACAAAAAAAAAAAAAAAAAAAAAAAAAAATAAGAATGCCAAGAACGGGTCAACAGTCATGGACAACCAAATGGGAGTGGGTGGGGAGCCAGCTGGAGAAGGCTGAGCCCCTTCACCCCCTGCCCTCTCCCGGCCTGGCCCCACTGGACTCTGCACCTACCCCAACATCCCTTTTGTATTGATCTTGAAGCCAATAACTCTTCCCCATGAAAACACCTTCTTCCTCAGGCTTGAGAATTTGGCGCCAGTTTCCTTTATCCTCTCCTGCATCTTCTCCCAGATTCGGGGCACCCCCAGGAAGGCAGTAGGCTTTACCTCCTGCAGAGTATTGATCAAGGTGCCCTGCAAGAGACCGAGCTGATCTGGCCGCGCCTGCACCTCGCATGGAACCCACATGTTCATCTCTCCCCAGCCATCCAGCTCAGCCCAGGAGTACCTTCTCTTTGCTGATTGGCCCAGGGTGAGTTCCCCACCCAAGGGAGCCAACCCATTGGCTGGCCGGTAGCCAATCAGATTTCGCACGCTCTCTAGGGATTTGGTGGAGCCCACAGACTGGTAAAAACAAACCAACCAACCCACACCTGACCCAAGCTTGGAGTAGAATTTTGCACAACCGTTAAGGATGTAAGATTCTCTCCCGGTTAGATTTACGGGTTCAGTGCAATCCCTGTCAAAATCCAGGCAGGTTTTTCCACACAGATAGATAAGCCCACCTTAAAAATTTACATGGAAATGCAGAGGACCTAGAACGACCAAAGCAGTTTTGGAAGAGAAGAACAGAATTGGAAGAAATACTATTTGATTTTGCAATGTAGTCTAAAACAAGGCGATTGCCCTGGTTTGCTCAGAACTGAAGGAGTTCATGGAACATGGGACTTTCAGTCATAAAACTGGGGATGTCCCAGGCAAACCAGGGCAAGGTGGTGGTCCTGCCAGAAAGCCAGAAAACTCCGGTCAGTGAGGTTCTGGCATAAGGACGGACGTACAGTTCGACGGGGCAGAGTACATTTATGAGCAGTCGAGTGGAAGAAAGTCTATTCATATCCTGGAAAATAAAAGAGCCCAGCTTAGTGTCTTCTCATCAAACACAAAAGTGAACTCAAAACTGAGCACAGACCTGAGTGTAAGAGCTAAGATGCAGAGGCTTTGTGGGACACACGACAGAAACCTCTGTGGCCCCGGAGCAGACAGGGGTCTCTTGCATAGGGCACTACAGTCATGAAAGAAGAGAGAAACGACCTCATCGGAGTTAAAAATGAGAAGACATGATACTGGCAGGAGGTACTTGTAAACCAGCATTTGGTTAGAACCCAACCATAAGAAGATACACAACCAAATTTTAAATTTCTTTTTAAGTTGTGTTTACTTATTTTGAGAGATAGAGCGAGCATGAGCAGGGGAGGGGCAGAGAGGGAGCCAAGCAGGCTGTTATGTCACTGCGGAGCCTCACATGGGGCTCGAACCCACGAACCGTGAGATCGTGACCAGGCGCCCCAACCAAATTTTTAAATGAGCAAAAGAGGGGCGCCTGGGTGGCTCAGTCGGCGAAGCGTCCGACTCTTGGTTTTGGCTCAGATCACGATCTCACGGTTTGTGAGTTCAAGCCCTGTGTCGGGCTCTGCACTGACATTGTGGAGCCTGCTTGGAATTCTCTCTCTCTCTCTCTCTCTCTCTCTCTCTCTCTCTCTCTCTCTGTCCGCCCTCTCAAAAATGAATAAATAAAAAAAAATTTAATGAGCAAAAGATTTGCACAGACTTTTTCTCCCAAAGAAGGTATACAGCCGGTACCAAGCACATGAGGCGGCACTCCCCCCACCCCCCACCCCCACACACACACCGTTAGTCATCAGGGAAATGCACACAGCGCCTTCCTGCCACTGAGACAGCCCTGGTAGGGACAGCAGTACCGTGGCCGCTCTGGGGGGAGTATGAAATGAGGCGGCCAGCTTGGAAACAGTGTGACAGTTTCGTAATATGTTAAGATACTTTATCACCTGTTGGGTTGGTGGTTTGGAAACTGTTGACAGTATTAGGAGTTGATAAGGATGCGGAGGGAAGGGAACGTCTCGGATCTTGAAGCTGCGTGTGGGTACAATGAAGCAATCAGCCAGAAAAGAAAGTGTTTGTCATCGAGTGGCTACAACATCTCAGACACGAGCACGGGGGATGTGGGAGAGGGGCCAAGGAGACACCGAAGCGGAAAACAAAATGATGAGAGGAGTCTGCCAGGAGAACAAATCTTCTAGAAGGAGTCACAAAGGCCGTAGGACTTAGCATGCTCGATGCCTCTGGGCAGAGTCATGGTCCCCTGAATATGTCACACCCTAACCCCAGAATCTGTGAATATGTTCTCTTTCACAGCAAAAGGGACTTTGTAGATGTGGTAAAGGGCCTTGAGATAGATTTGGTTTTTTGGAGCTTTTTGGTGCTGGGAATACTGACTTAAACACACACACACAGACACATACATTTTGCTTTAAAAAATTTTTTTTTAAATGTTTATTTTTGAGAGAGAGACAGAGAGACAAAGCGTGAGCAGGGGAGGGGCAGAGAGAGAAGGAGATGCAGAATCCGAAGCAGGCTCCAGGCTCTGAGCCATCAGCACAGAGCCCGACGCGGGACTTGAACTCATGAACGGTGAGATCATGACCTGAGCCAAAGTCAGACATTGAGCCGACTGAGCCACCCCGGCCGCCCCCAATATGTTCTGCTTTTAATACCAGTCACATTGTTAGTTTGGGGTGGTTCAGCGTACCACCTACACAACCATATGGGGATGCCCTGACGTGGGTAAAGACATAAACTAAAAGAATGTAGTCAACTATTTCCACTGCTCCTGTGTTGCAGCGTAAGATAGAGAAGGAACCCCTGGACCGAGGACTCAACAAAACCACCCCCTAACCCCGGGCTGCCCTCAGCCTTACCTTGAGAGCGTCTGGCTGAGCAAAGTAGGTGGAGGCCCCGATCTTCATGGTGACCCAGATGTCCATCATCTGAGCCGCAATGTGGCTGAGGGGGAGGTAGCTGACCACCACCTCCTGCTTTTGTGCAGCAGTAGACAGGCCACAGTTCTTTGCTGCTGCTCCCGCCGTCCACGTGATCTAGAACACAAGTCGGGCTCACCACCCAGGGTGCCCCGCCCTTGCCAGGGGGCCGTTTCGGTGCAACTATTTAACGCACGCTGACAAAGCACCGACTGGCTGCTCGGCAGTGCTGTCCTACTTTGTAAACAGCAAGTCATAGCATCCTGGGGTCGGTAGCTATGATTCTGTACATTTGACAGGTGGGAAATAGAAACACAGAGCAGTTAAGGAACCTGCCCGAGGCTAAGGGGAGCTGTGAAAATAGTGGGCAGCTTTGGGGCTTGAAGAGCCCCTTGGATCCAGCAACGGGCCCTAGAACCAGAACGTCTTCATGGAGAGTCAGAAATCCAAAGGAGTCAGTGAGTGTCCCAGGATCAAATCCTGACTCCACTACTTGCCCACTAGGAGGCCCTGGGCTCTTTGCTCATCTGTAAAATGGGCACAGGGGCTTCTCCTGTCCAGCAAACCAAACAGCCTCCCATAATCCCATCACACAAACACGCAGCAGTTAGCACATCCGTGGTTTTCTTTCCCCACCGCATGCCTCGATGTGAAGTCTTGGCAGATCTAGAATTTCGCAGTCTGCATTTCTCACTGGTATCGTAAATCCCCGGCAAGGAATTACCTCATTAATTTCAGCCACACGGGCCTCCACGCTGTTCCTCCGACACACGAGGCAGGGTCGTGCCTCAGGGCCTTTGCACATGCTGTTCCGTCTGCTCGGAATGCTCTTCCTCCAGCTTTCCCCCCAACTGAGTGTTTCTTGAATATTACGTTTCTGCTTAAATGTCGCCAACTCAGAGAGGCCGTCCCATGCCCCCCAAACCGACGTTCCCGTTGTCTGCCTGATCCCCTGGATGTCATCACCACAGCCTGCATGATTTTATCTGCTCATTCCCTGTCTTCCCGAGGGCCCTCATTGGTTCAGTGCAGACTTGATGCGTGTTTGTTGAGGGAGGGAGGAGAGAGATGAGACGTTTAAGTGTGGTGAAGTTTGCTAAGCACTGGCCCATCGCGAGCCCTCAGGATCAGGCCCGCTTCTTCCCCTGGGCCTCAGGATGGAGGGAGTTTCCTTCTTTTCCACCAGCCCGTTGCTTACAGCCTGTGCTCTGAGGCACCCAGCAACCATTCGTCCAGGAAGGGGGCTTGGCATGTGTAGACGATGAGGTCGGCCCCTGGTGTCGACCCTCCTGGGTTCAGATGCTGGCCCAGGGACGTTGAGCACGTCATTTTCCCTGTCTGAGCCTCGGTTTCTTATCTGTGAAAGGGGTTCACGACAGTTTCCCTGGCGGTAATGGGTTTAGTGAGGGGTTCACACATGCTTATGTTGGCGTGGCACAGAGTGCCCTGTAAGTAGGAGAAACCTGGACCTGTCGTGTCTACTGAGAACACCGGGCTAGCTTTGACTTCGTGCTTTAAAGACGATGATGTGGGCACCTGGGTGGCTCAGTCGGTTGGGCGTCCGACTTGGGCTCAGGTCATGATCTCACGGTCCGTGAGTTCGAGCCCCGCATCGTGCTCTGTGCTGACGGCTCAGAGCCTGGAGCCTGCTTTCAGAATCCGTGTCTCCTCCTCTCTCTCTGCCCCTTCCCTGCTCATGCTCTGTCTCCCTCTATCTCCCCAAAATAAGTAGACATTAAAAGAGATGGTGATGTGATTTAACAGCGAATGTTAGCACGGCTGGGTATGGCTTGCTGCGTGTCCGTGTTTATGCTGTGGGTTTCCCTGCCGCGCGTCTGTTCGGAGCTGCGGTGTTTTCCTTTCCCCTCACGGGGGGGGGGGGGGGACATTGGACATTGAACATTGAACTTGAGACAGTGAACCTCTGCGTCTGTCCCCGAGGTTGCTTCCTCTGGGGGAGCCAGCCGCCGCACGACGTTCCGTGACCTCGGGGCCACTGCGTGGCGGGGTACCCCAGGCCACGTGAGACAGGTGCGTGCGCCCTTCTTGGGCCAGGAGGCACCAGCTGACGCTTCCTGGGGCCAAAGAATCTCCCCGCTGAGCCCCGCCTGAACTCCAGACCCGGAAGGAATCCACTCCTGGGGTTTTAAGGCAGCCCGAGTCACCCGACACAGTATCTGAAGTAATTTACTCCGTGAGGCATCTCTAAGAAGAAGAAGCCCTTCTGGTCTCCCTGTTACAGATGGGGAAACTGAGGCCCCGAGAAGATGAGGAACTTGTCCCAGGTCACACGGCCAGCAAGTGGGAGTGCCGGGACTCAGACCCAGGTGGGCTCACGGGGGGACCTGTGCCGATCACCCTTATGGGAGGGGAACGTTTCCCCGGACACGACGGACGAGACGAGAGGGAGAGACGCTGGCCAGGGTAGGGTGAGGGTCTACCTAGGTTCCTTGCATCCATTTATTCACGGATTCCATAGAGGCCCTGGGGTGCTTTATTTTTGTGGGTGTTTTCAACATGGAAGCCCGGGAGGGCTTCATGGAGGCGATAACGTGTGAGCAGGGACCTGAAGCAGGTGAAGCTACAAACTGTGGGGCTCTCTGGCAGCGAGAGCGAGCAGAGGGCACGGCCTGGTGCGTCTGCTGACTGTCCGTCTAGGCTGGGAGGCAACTTCGCGTAAACACTAGCGATCGTGCTGATGGAGACCCACCATCGCCGGTCGGGGGCGCGTCCTGCGGACGCTTTTCTGCTTCTAAAATGCACACGCGTGCGCCTTGCTTGCTGACGTTGTTTAGTTTTTAACACAGGGCACGGTTTGCCCCGTCTGCCGCTCTGCCCCTGGCTTGGACGTGTTTACGTCGCGTCTCTGCTTAAAACCCGACCTGCTTTCTGTCCCTGTGGATAAGTTGGCATTTCTTAGGTTTTATATAAATGGAATCCCTTAGCATCTGTTCCCTATTTTTTTCCTTTTTTTCTCCTGCAACGATGATCTAAATTGCTTTCGCTAAAAAGACATAAATTGCCTTCGCTTGTGGACTCTGTCCAGACATATATGTCTTTTCCAAAGACGCAGCCTTTCCCGAGTAACCAAAACAGCGACTTCTGCTTTACTTCCGAAGCACAGAATGTGTGTTCTGCTCTCTCACATACGTGTCTTACTATCAAACACCGTCAGTCCTGAGCTCTCTCCAAATGGGAACTCATTTCATTTTCAAAACAGCCCGCCAGGCGGGGATTGTCGCACCACACCCATTTTACAGATGCGCAAACCGAGGCCTGGGGCCGTTGGGTTAAGTCCTGAACGCAGGTCTGCTCTGAAGTCCTTGATTTCAGCCCTTGTGCTACACTGCCCTCTTTGGAAGCGTTCTCGTGACTGTTCCATGCTTCACTGGGTGGGAGCCGTCGTGTGCCGGGCCCCTAAATGCCACCCTGCCCCTGTGGGTCAAGAACGGAAAGAGCCTGAGGGCCCCTGGCCCAGGGTGCAGGGACTCCGGGTGCTACCGAGTTCATCACTGTTGGCAAAGACCACACTTACGTTGTCGTGGCTCAGCATCACTCCCTTGGGGATGCCTAAGGTCCCAGAAGTATAAATGATCACTGCACACTGATTGGGCCTCTGGCTTTCCATGATCTGGTCCAGCTGGGAATCGGGGATGCTGTTGCCAAGCTCCATGAAATCATTCCACTGTGGAAAGAAGAGACAGGCAGAGCATGAGGACCCCAGATGTGAGGGTGACCCACGACATGCCAGGGGTCGCCCTCCCCAGTCACGTCGGGTACCAGCAGCCTCTCTGAAGCACGACTGCCAGCATGAGGGAAGGCTTAGGATCACCAGTCCTGGTGCCTCTTTAAAAAGCCCTAAAACGTTTGCTTCTCCTCCTCCACTTCCTGGCCCGGCTGCTGGGTCTGGGCATGTGACGGCCGCTGGTCCAATCGCACTGAAGGTCAGGGCTTTTGCTGGAAGTGCTGGGGCAGGAGTGAGTCATCTGGACACGAATGAGTCAAGATGTAGCCCCGGGAGCCGCCAAAGGTCAGCCGGCAAGTAAGCAGGAACCGGCCTTCTGAACCAAGGTGGCCAGACTCCAGAGCCCGTGCGCTTAACTGCCTTCAACTACGATGCCTCAGAAGGCGCTGCTGGGTTGTGTGAACGGAGTGGCCGCACAGGATCTGTAGCACTTCTGCCCGGGAGCCCCAGCACGGCTCTGGGTGAGGGCGGTGCCCTGGATTCCAGACGGAGGGCACGCAGCGTCCTCCAGAAGTGGAGCCAGGGTGATGCCGGCCCCACGGCAGCAGGTCATGTCTCAGGGCGTTTGTGGTTTCAGCGAGGACAGCGCTGCTGACATCTAGCAGGTGGAGGCCAGGGGCACCGCCTGGCATCCGACACCTCACGGTTCGGCCGCACGACTAAGAATGATCCGCCCCAGATGTCCAGAGCAATGAGGTTGAGAAACCCCACTGTAGGTAGTGTTGCCAACAAGGGAGTTTTTTGTTTTTGTTTTTGTTTTTTAAGGTATCCAGACCTCAGATATTGTTGCTGTGGTGGCCACTCTTAACCTCTAAAATGTCTGTGATTCTGATCAGCTTTCTTCCTTAATCAGTCGCCATCCTGGTCTTGATATTTGAGTGTTTTCTGGAAGGCACACAAGCTGCCGAGGGTTCTGGTTGGCAGAAAGGATCGTGGGCGCCTTTTGTCCGCCTTGCACGGAGGGCAACCCGGAAAAACTCCGTGACGTGTTAGGACTTCTGATCCAAGTCATGAGTTTGAGAGTCTGATCACATGGGCGTTAACAGGAGCTTGTCTCGTGGCTTCTGTGAGATCACTCCGTGTACCGTCACGCACCTCACCCCTGCTTCAGCTAGCCTGACGTCACCATGCTTGGAGACGCCACAGAGAGGGAGGTATAGGAGGAGGAGCCCGGGCTGCAGGACCAGAGTGAGGACTCGACACTTAGCCTCTAGGGCAAAGTTTAAGAAGATGCAAACAACAGAATAAAACAAAAGGGCAACAAACCTTTGGTAATCAACATAAGTAGTATTTTAATGCAATATTTTTAAAGTCACTAACAACGTAAAAAAAAAAAAAAATCCACGATGAGGGCACCTGGGTGGCTCAGTTGGTTAAGCGTCCGACTTTGGTTCAGGTCATGGTCTCATGGTTCGAGCCCCATGTCATAGGGAACCCACTTCAGATCCTCTGTCCCCCCTCCCTCTCTGCTACTCCCCTGCCCTTATTCTTTCTCTCTCTCTCTCTCTCTCTCTCTCTCTCTCTCTCTGCCCCTCCCCTGTTCACGTGCTTTCTCTCTCAAAAATAAACCTTAAAAACACGTTTTTAAATCCATGATGAATGAAATATCAAAAATTTAAATAAAGACAGGCTCCAAGAACGCTGCTGGTCCCAGCCATAGCAGAGCCGCTCAGCCCCGGATGCATAGTAAATGGTGCTTAATGGTTTTAGCAAAATAACCAATTCTGATTTGGATATAAAGTAAATATTTAAAAAAAATTTTTTTTTTAGCATTTATTTATTTTTGAAACAGAGAGAGACAGCATGAACAGGGGAGGGTCAGAGAGAAGGAGACACAGAATCTGAAACAGGCTCCAGGCTCTGAGCTGTCAGCATAGAGCCTGATGCGGGGCTCGAACTCGCGGACCGTGAGATCATGACCTGAGCTGAAGTTGGCCGCTCAACCGACTGAGCCACTAAGTCACCCCTAAAGTAAATATTTAAACTCAATGCTGTGAGTTTTCACACACCTAATTTCCCACGAGGCAGTATTTTTTCAATGACCTTAACGCTCTGGAAAAGAATTAACAACAAAATGATCATTATTGTCTTAAGCCGTCAGTCTGGGGGGAGATTTGTTTCACAGCAATAAATAACCAGAGCACACATCTTCCCTTGCGAACCCCCCCCCCAACTCCCACACTTACAGAGTACAGCTTATCTCTACTCTCCTTCATTGGCAGCTTGTACTGGATGATCGCTTTTAGGGTCTCCATCCTGCCCCGCGGAATCTGAAAGAAAGTTTTGCGTGGGCCTCTTGGCCCTGGGAGAGATTGAAGGCGGGTGCCCGTCCCAAGCAATCTCCCACAGCCGCCCCAGCCTCCTTTCTTTGTCCTGCCCACCCTGTACGGCACTGCTGTTTGTCCCGACTGACAGGACACGCCCTGGTCTCTGGACTGCTGGGTTCCCTGTGGTCCGTATCAGTGGCATCCTGCACTTAAAGGCTGGTGAAGCCCACAGCCTCCTGGGTTCTGCCACACACACAGCTGTGGCTGTTGCTTGGTGAGCTTGCCCCTTGTGCTGTGCGGCCAGGAGCCAGCTAACCTTCTAGCTAGAATTGGGCAACAAAAATTCTCTGTGAAGGTGACCGGGACCTGGACAACTTGAGAACTTTCTACCAACACCTAAGACACCAAGGTTCGGTTGAGCACACCTGCAGGATTGTTGTATCTTGTTGATGCAGAGGAGGGGGTGTGCCTCTGTGCCATGACAGAAGTCACTTCCAGCACCCAGTGTGGTAATTACAATTATAACCAAGACCCCCGTGTGGATTGAGAGAAAAGAGGACAGAAGCGCTCATGACGGTCAGACAGGAGGTTCCTGGAGAGGAAGAGAACAGACCTCTAGAAAGCTTGGAGCAGGCAGTGGCCGGGGATGTTTGAGGACTGTGTAAAGTCTAAGATGGCTAGGACTCTAGCCCTCTAGAGTTGGAGGGCTGTAAGCCATGGGTATCACCCAGAATCAAAGATTTCCAAATGGAACTGAACATCCAGTTTGGGAGGAGCGTGTCAGAAGCCTGGCTTTGAATCTTGCATACGAAGGATCTGCCGTATTTTCTAATAGTGGAAAACCCAACTTGTAAGCCCCACTCTTCATCCACCCCACTGTTTGTTCTGCTCTGCTATGAACAGAACAAACAGGGAATGACATGAGTGTCAGGGACCACAGACACATCACTTAATTTCAGGGTCGGCTGGGTGGCTCAGTCGGTTAAGCATCTGACTCACAGTCCGTGAGTTCGAGCCCCACGTCAGGCTCTGTGCTGACAGCTCAGAGCCCGGAGCCTGCTTTGGATTCTATGTCTCCCTCTGTCTCTGCCCCTCCCTGGCTCATGCTCTCTCTCTCTCTCTCTCAAGAATAAATCAACATTAAAAATTTTTTTAAAAGAAGAAAGAAAGCAATTTGAGAAAGCTCAAGGCTGGAGGGGGGAAGTCTGCTTTCCCTGAACCAGGTCAAGGATTAGGCATCCAAGGAGGCTTGGCTGCCAAGTGGTCTGTTTCACTGGGTCTAGCTGATATCATGAGTCTGGAAAGTCTGCCCTAATTTCAGAGATGTTAAAATGTGGGCAGACATGCCAGCGGTGATTGCAGGATGCCATTGACGGCAAGATACATCTCAACTCCAGAGACCTTAAAAAGTAGAGAAGTGTGTAATCCAGAAATATGGTGTTGATGCAAGCAGCCAGGGGGCCCTTGGGCTGAGTGGTGAATCTGGTCACCTAGGCTCACCCTCCTGAGGATTCCCCTTCCCATAGGATCTTCCTGCCAAAAGATGGGTGAGGAAAGTGCGGCTCATTCAAATACTAGGAACTGAGAAACTTTCTACAACATCCATACGAAGATACTACAAGAAAACAAAAGGGCAGTCGGAGGGGAGCCAAATTTTGTACACAGAGAAAAGTCACCACAAAGCAAAGGAAAATTGCCACCCAACATTCCAACATAAAATTTAAAACAAAGTAGACACAGCTGGGAAGGAAGAACACAAAGCAAACATACAAGCACTGAGGGGAGAGAGAGCCACACCAGAAAAAGGTGAAACAGGAAGCGGTGGAACTTAGGAAAGAAACAGAAGAGAAAGACCAGCATTTTATAACTTATGACAGTTACAAAAAATATAATTACAAGGGGTATAAGTCTCAAAATAATTACATTTCTAAAAGAAAATAAACAGCAGACTGTACATAAACATATTCTGAAAATAGAAGCTTAGGAAGTAGAGTTAACATGAGTCAGAAATTAAATCTCCCTGGCTCCACCCTGCTCCCCCTACTCACACCAAAGTAGCCTTAGTGAACCCGAGAATGGGGCCAGCCCCATCACCCCACCTATCACTTGCATCCACCTGGGAGCGACAAGACATGTAGTCAGAGCCCTGAGGTCCCCTTGGGTGACTGGCGGACAGTGTTTGGGTTAAGGTTTTACCGAAAGGATTTTCTGTAGCTGTAGGTCATTCTCAACCAGCAGGATGTTCACTTTGGCATGAGTAATGACGTATTGACAGGCGTCCGCAGAGTTGGTAGAATAAATACCAACACAAAGACCCCTGGGAAAAGAAAACGTGTGTGTGTGTGTGTGTGTGTGTGTGTGTGTGTGTGCGCGCGCGCGCGCACGTACACACCCCCACACCTTAAAGTGAGAATGTCCTGGAAGGTGGGGGAGGGGAAGGGTCTATAGGCAAGTTCTGAGTTTGCAACCTTGGCACCAGCCTACCTCCCTCCACAAGTTAACCAGGATGAGAACAGCAAAAATGAGGGTAATGAGAGCAGCAGCTCCTATAATGTCATTGTGACGGCAGATCACGGAGCCCACACAGGGTCTCACTTTGTAGATGAGCATTTTATAGGGCACTTTGTTCTAGCAATAGATGCTAGAAGTGGGATTTGGACCTATACTCAGCCACCTGTTCCCCTCCATTTTACTGCCTTTTGTTCTTGCTTTTGACAGTTCTGGTTTTTAAATGTGCGTTTCCCTGGGGCGCCTGGGTGGCTCAGTTGGATAAGCCTCCAGCTTCAGCTCAGGTCATGATCTCGAGATCTGTGAGTTCGAGCCCCGCGTCAGGCTCTGTGCTGACAGCTCGGAGCCTGGAGCCTGCTTCGGATTCTGTGTCTCCCTCTCTCTCTGCCCCTCCCCCCGCTAGCACTCTGTCTCTTTCTATCTCTGTCTCAAAAACAAACATTAAAAATTTATTACTCAGTTACAGAAGCGCCTTATGTATCCGAGATGCTGGTCCTTTGTCACATTGGTTGCTGTGTCTGTCTTGCCTGCTAACCTGGGGTTGCACCTGAATCCCCGGTCACATCTCAGTCAGAGGGAGCCCACGGCTGCTGGGCCCTGAGCAGTGGCCCACCCACATTCAGAGTCAACCAAGCCCGTAGTCTTACCCTGCTAAGATGGCACCAACAGAAGCAATAAACCACTCGATGGAGTTAAACCCCAGGATGCCAACTCCATGGAAACGCTGCAGGCCCAGCTGGCAAGGTGAGAAAACGGACAGATAAGCAGAAAACAGAAACACAAAGACCTGTTGTTTCCAAGTGGGACCTGCTCCCTGGATGTGTGAAAGCAGGCTCCAGAGCCCATGTGGTCACCCTGGGAAAAGCCAGTGTTGAGCCTAAAATCTGGGGTGTGATACTTGTGTGACCCTTGAGAGGGCGGTTCGCCTCCTTCTACGCAAGGCCCCATTTATTTATTCTTATTTGTATATATTTTATTTTTTATTATGGTAAGCCATCTATAGCATGAATATGCATCTTTTTTTTTTAATTGTTTTTAACGTTTATTTATTTTTGGGACAGAGAGAGACAGAGCATGAACGGGGGAGGGGCAGAGAGAGAGGGAGACACAGAATCGAAATCAGGCTCCAGGCTCCGAGCCATCAGCCCAGAGCCCGATGCGGGGCTCGAACTCACGGACCGCGAGATCGTGACCTGAGCTGAAGTCGGACGCTCAACCAACTGAGCCACCCAGGCGCCCCATGAATATGCATCTTAACCAGGTTTTAGTGCACAGCTTACTGGCGTCAGACACACTCACTGTCGTGTAGCCGCCCCCACCACCCGTCTCCAGAACTTTCCATCACCCCAGACTGAGCCTCTGTCCCCCATGAAGCACAGACTCCCCGCCCCCTGCCCCACCCCGGTCTCCCACCATCTACTCTCTGTCTCTGCGGATGGGACTCCTCTAGGGACCTCCTGTATGAGTGGGGTCATGCAGGACGTGTCCTGTGTCTGGCTTCTGTCACTGCGCACAGTGGCCTCCGGGCCCGTCCACGTGCTGGCAGGCGGCAGGACGTCCTTCCATCTTTAGGCCGAATAGTAATTTATTGTATAGACGGGCCACGCTGTATCTTATCCATTCACCCACCAGTGGACACTGGATTGCCTCCACATTTTGGCGGCTGTGAACATCGTGTTCAAACACCTCCTTGAGTCCTTGCTTTGAATTCTTTTGGGAATTGTTCGGTGAAATGTAAGCCCATGTTTAATTGTTTTGAGGAACCACCCACCGTCTTCCGTAAGGGCTGCACCATTATCCGTTTCCATCAGCAATGCTTTCTCCGCGGCTTCCCTGACACCTGTTATGTTGTTCTTTTTTTTTTTTTTTTTTAAATAACCACCTTAATAGGTGTGAATTTATTTTTATTTGTAATAACAGAAGTACTTAGAGTGACAGCCTGTAGTGGTGATAAATTGCACTTCTTAAAGCATAGCCTTGGTCTGAGTGGGCTTGAGGATGAACTAGGAAACCCCTCCCTCCTGAGGGGAGGCCCAGGTTTTGTCACACCCCAGATTTTAGGCTCAGCACTGGCTTTTCCCAATGTGGCCCCATGGAGTTTTGGAAAACTAACTTCGTTGGTTCTTTTATTTATTTATTTTTAATGTTTGTTTATTTTTGAGACAGAGCGCAAGTCGGGGAGGGGCAGAGAAAGAGGGAGACAGGATCTGAAGCAGGCTCCAGGCTCCGAGCTGTCAGCACAGAGCTCGTCGCAGGGCTCAAACCCACAAACCGTGATATCATGACCCGAGTAGAAGTCAGATGCTCAACAGACTGAGCCCCCCAGGCATCCCATCATTGGCTGTTTTAGTTATAATGCTGGCAAGGCTGGCAATGACCCACTGTTCTTGGGGAACCTGTAAGTGTTTGAAAGGCATCTGCTTGCTGATGCTTCCGAATGCGATGACAAGTCTTTGCTTAATGACAAATAGGCTGTCTTCTCTGTAGGTAGAGAGTCTCTGTTAACGTGCAGATAAACTGATTTATTACTGATCAGATCCCTGAGGATTAAGAGAGAAGGGGTCTTTAAACCCCAGATCTAAGGGCATAGCTAAAGAGGATCATCTTTCAGGAGAGGTGAACTAATCACAGCACTGTGGTGAGGCAGCCAAGCAGAAAGTCAGTGCTAACAGATGGTTCTCAGTGGTGACCTCTCATAGGCTCTCAGCAAAAGCACATGGGTGTCAGGGGAGGGGAGAGGGGAACTCAGGTCTGGGTCCAAATGTGGTAGCAATTCCTATAAATCAAAACCACCAGGCATTCCCTTTTATGTACGTAGGAGACACTTATCATATTCATGGTCAATTGGGACATAACACATCACCACAAACTTAGCAGCTTAAAACAACACACATTTATTATCTCAGTTCCCGTGGGTCAGGAATCTGGGCACAGCTTAACTGGGTCCACTGCTAAGGATCTCCTGAAGCTGCAGTTCAGGCATCGGGGGGGACTACGATCTCGTGTGGAGCTTGAGAATCTTCTTCCACACTTGTAGATTGTTGGCAATACTCATTCCCTTGGGGTTAAATGACTGACGTCCTGTTTTTCACTAGCTGGCAGCTGGGGACTGCTCTCCTAGAGGTTGTCTGCCATACCCTGCCACATGGCCCTGTCCACAACATAGCAGTTTGCTTCCTCAAAGCCAGCAGAAGAATCTTTCTTTTAATGGTTTTCCTGCTTAGGTCAGGCCCACCCAGAGCATTTACCATTTTGATGAACTCCAAGTCAACCGATCAGAGAGCCTAATTCCATTTGCAAAATCTCTTCACCTTTGCCACCACAGGAGGGAAATCTCATCATAGTCACAAGCTCTGTGCATACTCAAGGGGGAAGAGTCTGTCTGTATATACCAGGGGTTGGGAATCTTGGGGGTAATTGTAGAATTCTGCCTAACATGCCCATCAAAGTAGCCAATATGAACATTTTTTATAATGTGATGTTGGCAAGAATAATAGGTAAGCAGATTCTGTCACACCCTATGAGTGGGCATACAGAGGCACTGTTGCTATAAGAATTCATTGTATAGGGGCGCCTGGGTGGCGCAGTCGGTTAAGCGTCCGACTTCAGCCAGGTCACGATCTCGCGGTCCGTGAGTTCGAGCCCTGCGTCAGGCTCTGGGCTGATGGCTCGGAGCCTGGAGCCTGTTTCCGATTCTGTGTCTCCCTCTCTCTCTGCCCCCCCCCCGTTCATGCTCTGTCTCTCTCTGTCCCAAAAATAAATAAAAAATGTTGAAAAAAAAAAAACAAAACTAAGAATTCATTGTATAAAGAAGCTTCTGTGTGGCTCCATATATGGTGGCAAAGCGTGGAAACACCTTAAATGCCCACCAGTAGGGGGCTGGTTATGCCAATGTTGTTATATACGTATCTGCGTATTTTGTTGAAAGAGTATGGATTGTTTTGTTTTGTTTTGTTTTGTTTTTGGTAGTAAATGAACGTAGTAGGACCTGAGTGTGGCAGCCAGCCTCCAAGATGGTCCTCTCCTGGGGTTTGTAGTCTTGTGTAATCCCTTCCCATACTATATCAGTGCTTGTCTGCGTGACCAGTAGAATGTGGAAAGGATAGTAGGTCACTACTGAGATTAGGTAATGGAAGGTATCGTGGTTCCCATCTTGTTCATGTTTTTTTGGATCACTCATTCTGGAGGACGCTGGCTGCCATAAGCTGAGGACACCCAAGCAACCCCATGGAGAAGGCCCAGGAGCAAGGAACCACGGTCCCCTGCCAATAGCCAGCCATGTAAATAAACTTACAAGTGGGCCCTGAAGCCCGACTCAAGCCTTTAGATGACAGCTTGACGACTACAACTATGAGAGACTCTAAAACTAAATTTGGGGGTAATTTGTTATGCAGCTAAAACCTAGAGATAAAAAAAAAAAGATTCAGAATCGTGCCTACAGTCGGCTACTGTGTATGTAAAAATTTGCATATAGAGAAATTTTATAATATACACATACCATTTATTTCCTAGAAGGATTTATAGAAACTGGCAGTGGTGGCTGCCTCCATAACGGATGGGTCAAGGGCCAAAGGGAAAAAATCTCACCGGTTAAGCTTCACGTCTTATGGTACCTCGTGCATTTTATACCATATGTACGTGTCTGTAGAATGAATGACTGAATGATGAATGAATGAGCGAATGACTCATTTACCTTGATCAAGGCTCTCGCCGCCTTCCGACAGGCCTCGTAATACTGGTTGAAATTCAGAGTTTCCCACCGTTCACTGTTCTTCGTTGCGAGGGCCGGGTAGGCCCCGAATCGGCTGACTGACTCCCGGAAAAATGCAGGGATGGTCACTGGGGTCTCATGGCCTGGCCCATGTTTTGATAGCCTCAGCAGGACTTCTCCATCTTGATGAATGGTCCACAGCCCAGGAGTAACTGCAAACAGTCGCCAAGGTTGGGTGGCAAACGTTTTCATTAATTAAATAACTTTGGGGGAGGAGTGTCCTTTTCTGACCTGAAGTACTGAGTGTTGAATTAATCCCACTCCTCAGGTGAAGTCAAATGGCCAACGCCAGTCCGCTCACGCTTTCTTATTTTTCCTTCCCCCTCTCGACACTTCATTACGAAAAATGTCACACATACAGGAAAGGTGACGGGACTGCATAGCCACCGCCCTCTTATTCTCCATGTGGATTCCACAGCCCCCAGCATTTACTGTATTTGCTTTATCATCACATCTCTGTGCAGCCACTTCTCTATATCCACCCATCGCTCTGTCTTTTTTTTTATGTTTGTTTATTTTTGAGAGAGAGAGAGACAGTGTGAGCCAGGGAGGGGCAGAGAGAGAGAGACAGAGACAGAGACAGAGACAGAGACAGAGAGACAGAGACAGAATCGGAAGCAGGCTCCAGGCTCTGAGCCATCAGCACAGAGCCCAACGCGGGGCTCAAACTCCTGAACCGCAAGATCATGACCTGAGCTGATGTCAGATGCCCAACCAACTGAGCACCCAGGTGCCCCTCACTCTGTCTTATTCATGACGCATTTCAAAGGAAGCTGCAGCCATCCATCCATTTCATTCTCAAAAATCTTTTTAACATGTGAATTGTTGTGTGTCACCCCCAGGAGGAAGGTTTAACAGCCAGTGGGTGGCTCGCCATACGGCCATTCTCCTGCCACAAAAAATGGGGAGAGAAGATTCTAGAAACCCTCTCAGAGAACTGTGTGCGTGGCTCTTGACTTTATTCCACTGAAACTCATCTACTCGAGAGGTGGTAGCCGAAAACGGCAGTGTGGACAGTGGGGTTTGCGAGAAAACCTGCTGAGGGACATCGTCTTTCCCCTCGACTGACGTGGGCCCCGTGGATGGGCTCCTAAAGGCTTTTGGCTGGAAGCCAGTAGAAGGAGCCCGGAGATACGTGCTCAGAGGCAGATGCTGAGCAAAGAGCATGAGCTGTGTGTCAGTCAGCTGGGGCTGCCGTGACCAAGTGCCCCAGACGGAGTGGCTGACACAACAGACATCTGTTGTCTCAGTTCTGGAGATAAATACGAGACCAGGGTGTGGGCAGAGTTGGGTCCTTCTGAGGCCGTGATGGAGAATCAGTTCCATGCCTCTGCCCTAGTTTCTGGCGAGTTGCTGGCAATATTGGGAGTTCATGGCTTACAGAAGCATCACCCCGGGTCTCTGCCCTCAGCGTTCGCCCTGTGCATGTCTGTGCCCAACTTGTCCCTTTCATATGGAAAACCGGTCATACTGGGTTAGGACCCACTCAAATGACCTCATGTTAACTAATCACATCTGCAAAGACCCTGTTTCCAAATAAGTCACATTCTGTGCTGTTGTGTGTTAGGATTGCAACATTAGAATTTTGGGGTGTATCTTCGTTCTTTTGACCGCTATAGCAAAATACGATACACTGGGTATCGTTTAAACAATAGGCATTTATTTCTCATGGTTCTGGAAGCCAGGAAGTCAAAGATCAAGGCACTAGCAGGGTAAGCGTCTGTTGAGAACCTGCTTTCTGGTTCATAGTGTCTTCTCGCTGTGTGCTCACCGGCCAGAAGGGGCAAGGGCGCTCCCTGGGGCCCCTCTTATTAGGGTCCTGATGCGGTTAGTGTGGGCTTCACCCTCATTTCCTCATCCTCTCTCGAAGGCCCCACCTCCTAATGCAATCACATTGGGGTTAAGTTTCAACATACAAGTTTTCTGTAGAGGGACACAAATATTCAGACCGTAACAGGGGGACACAGTTCAACCTATGACCGCCTACATCAAGGGCAGGCCAGTTCACAGAGGCTCCCCCTCACCAAACCGCCCACCCCCAAGGAGAAGTAGGAGGAGGAAGCATGACAGCTCACAGTGGGCAACAGGGGAGGACGTGGTCAAGGGCATGAGAGGGCAGCACGGCAGGCCTCCCCGCCCCCACTGCCCCAGGCATCCAGCCTGAAGCCTGGGGGAGGGGGGAAGCTTTAACTAGGACAGGATTGTGGAGGGGAGTCACCTGGATGCTGGTTGGGGTTATTTTAATGACTGTATTGGGTTTAATGATGTTCCCTCCAGATTCATGTCAGAATACATCAGGTCAGAATATGACCTGATTTGGAAACAGGGCCTAGGCAGGTGCAACCAGTTGTAGGGTTGGCCCTAAATCCAGTGGCTGGTACCCTTAAGAGGAGAGGACACAGAGACACACGGAGAAGGCCACGTAATGACAGAGGCAGAGATTGCAGTAGGGAAGGCCAGGGACTGCCAACGGCCACCAGAAGCCCGAAGCCTGGAACGGATTCCCCATCACAGCCTCCAGCAAGAGCCAGCCCAGCCAACGCCTTGATCTCAGACTTCAGGCCTCTAGAACCGCCACAGAATGAGTTTCTGTTTCCAGCCACCTGGTCTGGGGTACTGTGGTACGGCAGCCCTTGGGAATGTGACACGGTGACCGGAACGAGATTCTGAAGATGATTATCATCTGAGAATGACTCTCAAAGTTGTCATTCTTGCCAACATGTTGTGTACTTGGAAGACAGCAGCTGTGAAAGATAATGAAGGCCCCTCATCTCGTGATGCTCCCTGAGCCTTGTTCCAGCAGTGAAGTGGTTACTGCATAGTGATAAACATTGTTACCATATAGCGGCACTATTTATGCATTTATTATATAGAGAATACACGTGTCGATATAATTAATACATAGTTACAGTGTATCTGTACTATGTTATGTATATGTCCGTACCGTATAAATATCATTACATCTGCAATAGATAGATAGTATGTGTATATATATAGTATCTACACAATCTATCTATCTACCTATCTATAGATAGATAGATAGATAGTATATATATATATATACATACACACACATGCCATTATATCTGTACTGTATCATATCTGCTCTCTATAATTACACATGGACTATATTATTACATCTGTACTATATATACACAATTGGATCTGTACTGTTGTACTCTATCGTTCTAGCCATGTGTTTTGTTATATCTGCACTATATATAATTATACATAAGTATATAATATTATATAAATAATATAAATATTTATACTTTTATGTATAAAGATAATACAAAGGCGCGCCTGGGTGGCTCCGTCGGTTAAGCGTCCGACTTCGGCTCAGGTCACGATCTCGCGGTCCGTGAGTTCGAGCCCCACGTCGGGCTCTGTGCCGAGAGCTCAGAGGCCGGAGCCTGCTTCGGATTCTGTGTCCCCCTCTCTCTCCGCCCCACCCCTGCTTGTGCTCTGTCTCTCTCTGTCTTTCAAAAATGAATACACACAAAATTAATTAATTAATATAAATATTTATTTATTTACATGAATATAAATATTTATACTTTTTATTTATATAAATAATATATACATTTATACTTTTATTTATATAAATAGTATATATAAATATGTAATAATATATGTTTAAAAATATATATGCTCTACATATATGATTATATATAATTATGTCTGCACTATATAATTATATAAGTGTGTTATACATATAAATAAGTATATATAATTATATACGTACATATATACATATATATATGTACGTATGTAATTATGTCTGCACCACATATACATGGTTCCGGGGTACTTTACCCACATGGCTTGCTGCCCTAACAGAGGTATTACTATCAATGCCCTGTGGTACAAACGATACAAACGAGGCTTCAGAAAAGCAAACCCCTCACCACTGTCACAGGACTGGCAGGGCTCCGCTCTGACTGACGTGGCCCCACTGTCAGCAGCCTGCCTGTGCTGCCTGCCCTCCCTATCAGGTGTAGGTAGCAGTACCCTACTCCTCCACCCCCTGTGTCAGGCGCCTCAGCCACGGTTAGGGGCCTGGGCAAGGATCAGCTGTGTCCTGACTCTCTGGGCCCCAGGCTCCTTTCTCAAAAGGCTCGGCCGAGTCTGTGTGCCTTTCTTTCCCACGAGCGTTCTCGCCAGCATACCTTTGGTGTCACTCATGTCCAATTCGGGGTCTCCAGTTTCCTCTTCATGAGCCATTGGGAGTTTAACCCTTCCAGGTCCAGAGAGGCCATTCTTCACAGCACTGCAAGGCACAAAGCAGGGGGCTTAGCAGGACTGGCAAAGGGGCTGCAGGTCTGAAGCCAACTTCCATCCACTGGTCATGTCTGTCTGGAATCCTGGGAATAGATTAGTCATGCCTGTCCTGGGCGTAGGAGGGGAGGAGAGGGTCTATGTGCCAGATCCTAGAGCAGTTGTAAGCCCAGAGGGCATTCAATCTGTGACTTTCCAGAAGAGTCTCTTAAATGCTTAGAATATAGGGACCAAGTCTATATGTGGTATGTGGGTAAGAAAACATTTTAACCTGCCCAAGGGAAAGAAACTTACAGGAGAGTTCTGTTCTGGTAGGTTGTCTTTTTTTTTTTTTTTTTTTTTTAGCATTCATTTTTGTTTTTTTTTTATTTTTTCAACGTTTTTAATTTATTTTTGGGACAGAGAGAGACAGAGCATGAACGGGGGAGGGGCAGAGAGAGAGGGAGACACAGAATCGGAAACAGGCTCCAGGCTCCGAGCCATCAGCCCAGAGCCTGACGCGGGGCTCGAACTCACGGACCGCGAGATAGTGACCTGGCTGAAGTCGGACGCTTAACCGACTGCGCCACCCAGGCACCCCTTAGCATTCATTTTTGAAAGGCAGAGAGAGACAGAGCGCAAATGGGGGAGGGGCAGAGAGAGAAAGGGAAACACAGAATCTGAAGCAGGCTCCAGGCTCCGAGCTGTCAGTACAGAGCCTGACGAGGGGCTTGAACTCAGACCTCGAGATCATGACCTGAGCCGAAGTTGGACACTTAACCGACTGAGCCCCCCGGGCGCCCCTGTTCTGGTAGGTTGTCTTAAAGATAGTACAACATGAAAGCCCAAAGGACGTAAAGGAGAAATGGTAAATCTTGCTACATAAGAAGTTTTTCATTTCCCACATGGCAAAAGAATGCCATAAACAAAAGATCAACAACAAGCTGAGAGAATATATGAGTAACATGTAACAGATAAAGGCCTGATTTCCTTTATATGCGAACAACTCCAGTGGACCAGTAAGAAAAAATCCAAACCCCAATGGAGGGGCATAAATAGGAAGCCCCTAGGCTTCCTATAAATAAGAAGTTCTCTGAAACAAATCTTACAGTGACTTTTTCAGTCATAAGAGAAATGCGATAGAAAATACTAGGATGGGATTCTCACCTGTCTGATTGCGTAAGATCAAAAAGGATTGAAAAGTATATTAGCAAGGATGTGGGAAAACAGACACTCTCATATGTTGCAAGACGGACAGAGCCCCCTTGGAAGACATTGGTCAGTGGTCAGACTTCAGATCACATGGTCGCTAACCCATCTTTGGAGGATGGTGCAGATTCTGGCTGTCAGGGTCCTTGCACACTCCCTAACTGGACCGTCTTGTTCGAAGCCTTTCGTGTATGATGGGGTCAACCCCCACTCTTTAACCTTGTTTGATTTTCAGTAGGTTCATCCTTAAATTGATGAAGCAACATTCTTTTAGACATTTACTTAAGAGAAATCAATAATTATTTTCCTGGACTAAATTATGTTCCCCCAAATTCATATGTTGTAATCCTAACCCTCCAATGTGATTGTGTTGGGAGATGGAACCTTCCCAGGGACGTAATTCAGGTTCGATGAAGTTCTAAGAGCGGAGCCCTGATCCAACAGGGTTAGCGTCCTTATAAGAGGAAAGGAAGCTAGCCCTTGCTCTGTCTTCAGCATGTGAGGACACAGCGAAGAGACAGCTGTCTGCAAGCTCCAAAGAGGGTTGTCACCAGAAACCCGCCGTGCTAACACCTTGATCTTGGACTTCCAGCCCCCAGAAATGAGAGAAAATAAATTTCTGCCAAGCCACCCATTCTGCAGTATTTTCTTTGGGCAGCCAAAGCAGACTAATAGAGTTGCAAAAATGTTTAGAAGATGTGCACATATTAAATGTTGTTTAATGAACTTTTGAATTTTAACGAATCAAAATTTCCGGAACATTTGGACATTGGCCACACACATTTCCTTAATCAGATTCCCCTAAGCATGTAGTTAATACCACAAATCCGGTATGCCATTTTGTCCCAATCAAAGACGTCTGCAGACATCATCAACTGTCCCCTTGGAGGCCAAAATTGCTGGCTGACATTGATTGAAAACGATGTGTTGGCAGTTTCCAAGAAAGAAAATTGTATTATCTTGTCCATGACAGACATTCTACTTCATGCAAGAATCAAGCCGTTCTACCTTCTAGATCTGCGGTTAATGTTCTACAAGAACCAGGGACATGGCAGACGAGAACCTGATGGTACACGGTCAGGCAAATGTAGCCCTGTAGCCTGCACACCGTTCCACACTAGCAGGCACTGGCTTTGTATTTCAGTGAAAACAGGTAGCTAAAAAGGCACATGGCAACATGAACTTAAGTGAGTCTCTGTGGCATTTACACACACGGAGTACATCAATCTGTGGGACAAAGCAAATAGCCAAAGAATGTGGATGAAGCTGTGAACACCCACATAAAGACAATTGTAAAATGTGCCACAAAAGAGGAAACCAGGAGGGCCTTGGACCCAGGCCCGGACCAGGAGGGTGTGGCCCAGAATCTTAGGGTCACCCTTGATCCACCCTTGAGTTCCTACACTTTTGCCTCCATTGCTCTATCATCCCATTCACTCCATCATTCCATCCATCTATCCATCCATCTTTCCCTCTTTCCATCCATCTTTCCATCCACTCATCCATTCATCCATCTACCCATCACCTAACCATCTTACCTCCCTCCCTCCCCTGCTTTGTCTCTCCCACCTCTCTTTTCTCCCTTCTCCCTTCCTTGCTTGTGTCTCCTTCTCTCCTCCCTCCCGCCCTCTCCCCCCTTCCCCCCACCGTGTCCGTCTCCTTCCCCACATCCGACCCATCAGCAAACTCCCATCAGCTTAGTCTTGCAAATAGGTCCCCACATTCTGCACCTGCTGTCCCTTATGCTAAAAACACTGTTCTCCCTAATCCTCATCTATCAATCTCTCCCCAAACTCAGCCTCTGCTTATGAGTCTTTTCTTAAGGGGAATATCCTAGGTTATCTCAGGCTGGGCTAGACCCTACACCCTCTAATTCCACCGTCTCTTTCCCTTTATTGCATAATCTAGGTTTGTCACTAGGTAGGGGTGTGTGTGTGTGTGTGTGTGTGTGTGTGTGCATCTTGTGGATCATTATATCCCTAACACGTAACACAGTGCCTGACACACGAAAGGGGTTCACTCAATATTAGGCAAGTGAGTCTATATCTAAATATACCGATTCAGGAGACCTGTGGTTTGTAACCAAGGGCCATTCTGGGCCCCTGGGGACACCTGGCAGTGTCTGGAGACATTTTGGGAGTCACAATTAGGGAATGCTACTGGGGTCTAGTGGGCAGAAGTAGAAGATGCTGCTCAATGCCCTGCCATGCCCAGGATAGCCCCTCACGACTAAGAGTTCTCTGACCCCGAAGGTCAACAGTGCCAACATTGAGAAACCCTGGACAAGACAAGGCAGTTACAAGGTGCAGGTGGCAAGCACAATTCGAGTGTTTTCTATACACGAAAGTAATATGGGAGCCATACCCTGAGTCATTTCCTTGTGCTCCTGGGCTGAGAGGATCCTGGTAAAACCAGCAGTCCTGTTAAGACCAAGACTGCATTTAATACAAAACAGCAACAGCAGTCACAGAAAGTAACAGAAGGATCTTTCCTGTGCACCAAGTACTGTTCTGAAAGTTTTACACACATTAACTCATTTAATCTTCACAATAATCCTAGGAGGTAGTTACTATTATTTACTGTTATCCCCACTTTACAAATAGAACACAGCAAGGTTAGTTTGCCTGTGGTCACAGCATAATTTTTTCTTCTTCATCTTGGGAGCACTCGTTCATTCATGAGCAGCTGGTACATGGAGATGGGTAGGAGTCTACAACCAAGCTAAGGTCAAATCCAGCCATGTGTTAAAAGAATTTTGACCAGATGAAGAATGTCTACTTATTGAAACATCAGAAAACAGGAAGTCAAGACAAGTCACTGACTGGGGATAAGATATTTGCTTGGATCATATACCAAGAAATAATTCACACCCATAACATGACAAGAGCACCTCTGGATTAAAAAAAGTATAGGTAAACTTTCAGATATGTTTTTCATGTTATTTTATATGCAAGACGCTTCACAATTTTAAAAGGTCACACAGGATTTATTGTAACTGCAAAAATTATTCAACATTAAACATCTGTCAACGTAAATTTCTGCATTTAAGGGACAAGGGGTGGAAAAACATGATCTCCTCAAGATAGAATTTGATGAAATACTATTTTTTATGAAAATCCTTAACAAATAAGAAATGGAAGACATTTCCTTAACTAGCAGAAGCATGCAATAAATATTGTACTTAATAACAGCAATGAAAGCACTGGAAGAATTTCTAAGAAGTAAGGAATAAGACAAAGATGTCAGCTGTCACTGCTGCTATTCAGCATTGATCTGAAGGTTCTTAGTCAATGCAATAAGATAAGAAAAATAAATGAAGGGGATATAGATCGGGAACAGACAGCATTGTCATTTTGCAACTAATACGATTGACTGCTAGACTATCCAATAAACTGAAAAGCTATTAGAAATAAAAATTTCTATAAGGTTATCAATATTCGAAGATCAATAGCTGTTTTTGTGCACCAGCACAATCAATGAGAAAATGCAACACAGATAAGGATACTGAGAGTCTAGCTCAAGGTCAAAATGTGTGCCTCCTGCTGAATGACAACGAGACACTGAATCCCAAAGGACCCCCACATGCTCCTCTCCCATATCACTGTCACCTGCCACTTGTCATGAGCCCTGGCCATCGCAACATGTCTTTGGTCACTGAAACATCTGGGCAGTCAAAGTGTTTTCTTCTGAAAAGATGATAAACAGGTTGCCCCTCCTGGAAATCTGGACATGTGCTGCCCCTTGCCAGCCCTCGTCACTGTCTGGGTCCAGCCAGGATGGTCGTGGTGACGAGAAGCAGGAAGGTGGTCCGTATTCCTCTCCAAACAGCCTTCTACCTCATTCAACCTTCCAGAACCTTCCATCCCTGCCACCTCTTGTGACATCACTGGCTGTCCTTGCCTCCCCACCCCACCCCCACTCCTGGAGGAGACTGCTGCTGGGGCAGGAGGATTGTTGTTCTCGTTTCACTCATTCACTGGTTCGTGCGTGCATATGTGCAGGTACCTCATTTCTGCAGTGGAATTTGTGGAATTGATACAAAGCTACAAAGCCACAGCACTTACACTGTGCATCGTGTTAGATTCTGGGGACACAAAGAGGACCAAAACCGGATGAACTCTGTTCAGGAAGACAGTTGGAAAACCTAGAATTGTGCAAATGAATGCAAACTTAACAATAATGCAGAGACCCACAGAGTGCCAAGTGGTTTTGATGAGGAACCTGACGTGGGGAGGTCAGGAGAGGTTCCCCAAGTGGAGACAGGATCCCTCCACTTTCTTTTTTTTTTTTTTTTTTTAATTTTTTTTTAACGTTTATTTATTTTTGAGACAGAGAGTGACAGAGCATGAACGGGGGAAGGTCAGAGAGAGAGGGAGACACAGAATCTGAAACAGGCTCCCGGCTCTGAGCTGTCAGCACAGAGCCCAACGCGGGGCTCGAACCCATGGACCGCGAGATCATGACCTGAGCCGAAGTCAGACGCTTAACCAAATGAGCCACCCAGGCGCCCCAATCCCGCCACTTTCTATTACACTGCCCTACATTATGGATCTTCAGTCAGCCTCCCCTTCTCTATGTCCATTTCACTCATTGCTGCTTCCCTGGGAGGGCACAGAGTAGCTGCTCAATACATAAAGATTTATCAAGCAAATATTCTGCCCTGCTGAGAAGAAGGGACAGGAGGGTTCCATTGTCTCCGGAGCCTCCTGGGTGGTTCAGGTCTGCAGCTGACCAGTGTTCACCGAGTACTGGGGCAGCTGTGGCTGGGAGAGCCAATGCCCACCAATATCCACTAGGCTGCTGCTTCTCCAGACCCCTCAGCTAAAGACTGTGTTTCCCAAGACCCTTGATGCATGTGGTCATCTGGCTAAATCTTGAGCCATGGTATGTGGACAGAAGTGATGGAGGCCACTTTGGGATCATGCCTTTAACGGACGGGACATGACATTCATGGATAGGCAAGTTCGCAGGGACAGAAAGTGCAACAGAGGTTGCAAGGGGCTGGGGACGGGGGGGATGGGGAGCGACTGCCGATGGATAGAGTCTACCCTTGCAGCGATGGGAATGTCTTAGAACTGGGGGTGGTGGCTGCATAACATTGTGAATGTACTCAATGCCACTGGGTTGTCCACTTTAAGCTGGTTAATGGCTCATCTCATGTGAATTTTTCCTCAATTAAAATTCTTTTAATGTTTATTTATTTTTGAGAGAGAGAGAGCACAAGTTGGGGAGGGGCAGAGAGAGAGAGGGGGAGACACGGGATCCGAGGCAGGCTCGAACCCACACGGGGCTCGGACCCACGAACCGTGAGATCATGACCTGAGCCAGTCAGACACTTTCCCAGGTGCCCCCCTCAATTAAAATTTTTTTAATAAATAGGTTATTCTGACCCTGTGGCATGATTTATACTCAGAATGCACCCCATTAGAGCCACGAAAGGTCAGAGAGGCCAAGCCACTTGGCTGAGGTCACACAGGAAGCAAGTGGCAGAGGGACGCAAGTCCTGCCCAGCCCCGTAACTCTGCTCTGTCCCAGCTCTTCACAGAACATCTGGACTCTCAGAGAGTCTTTGAGTTGTGGCCCCCAGACCTGAGCAGCGCTTCCTCAATACGGCCTAGTAGCCGCACTGTGGTAGAACCGTCCCTGACTTTACTGATGGGAAATCAGAGAGGCTAAGTAATTTGCCCAGGGGCGCACAGCCGGTCAGAGGCAGGGCGTTTGAGAATGCCAGTTCTAGACCCACATCACTTCTCTGAGCCTCGCTCTGTCCTGGCCGACATGGAAATTCTTCCTACGGGGTGTCTGGGCTCTCCTTCTGTCTGTGTCCTCCAAACAATTAGCAAGGACCTGACCCTGCACATGCACAGCTCACAGGCCTCTAGTCCTGGCCCTGTCGGATCCTGTCTGTATTGAAAACGTTGGCGGTTTGTTCATCGTGGATTTTTGGCATTCGTCTTGTTTCTTTAACCTACTGCATTAAAGTGCTGTTCATCTTGGTGGCTGGTTGTTTGAGTGTTGCCTTGTTTTTGTTTTTGTTTTGGCTTCTCCTTAAATTTTCTCCCCTCACCCCAGCCCTGCATCCTATTTATTAACCCAGTTCATGTCTGTGACTGGTTGTTCTGGGAGCTGAAGTGGACCTTAACCTCTCTTAATATGATGATGGTAGCGGACTGTACAGCCATTTCCAGCCCCAGAAAGGGTGGAAAAGCAAAATCCCCTTTCCCAGACTCCTGCACAGCGGCAAGTGCTGCGTGACCATCTTGACCAATAAAACACAAGGGCAAGTCAGTCTCTGCCAGCACATCTGCTTTAAAGGACAAGCAGGAGGGGCGCCTGGGTGGCTCAGTCGGTTAAGTGTCCGACCTCGGCTCAGGTCATGACTTCACGGTTCGTGGGTTGGAGCCCCGCGTGGGGCTCTGTGCTGAACTCTTGCTCAGAGCCTGGAGCCTGCTTCCGATTCTGTGTCTCCTCTCTCTGCCCCTCCTCTGCTTGTGCTCTGTCTCACTCTGTCTCTCAAAAATAAATAAATGTAAAAAAAAAAATTTTTTTTTAAGGACAAGCAGGAAAGGAAAGATCACTGAGGTTTCTCCCTCCGTTCTTTTCTTCTGGAACGGAGATGTACTGTATGGAGCCATGGCAGCCATTTTGCAATCATGAAGCGACGGTTAAGGGGCACAAGAAAGAAGCCAGCAGCTTAAGACATTAAGATCCTGGGACCTTGATGGCAACAGTGAGTAGCTGAATCAATGCCAGCATCCATTTACATGTCAATTTCCCCTCTGGTGAGAAAAAAGTAACTCCAATTTTTTAAAGGTTTTATTTTTAAATAATCCCAACGCCCACTGTGGGGTTTGAACTCATAACCCTGAGACCAAGAGTAGTGCAGGTGCCCCAAGCCCCTATTTTAAAACCTGCTTCGGTTAGATTTTCTTTTAGATGCAGGTCAAATGCTAACTGCTATAATCTTCAAATGAGAGTTCTGGGCTGACTAGAAGTTAGCAGTTTATGATGGGTGTAAGTTATCTAGCTAAGTAATTAGCCCCAATTTCTCAAGACAAAAGTCTGAACCTCATTCGTGAGGCTCACATACTGTTGGTAGCAATGCATCAGTACAACTCTGTTGAAGAAAAACTTGACTGTGTTTGTCAAAAATTTAAAACATATATCCTTTTCCCCTATCCCTGTATTGAGTCAATTTAGTATTTGGTGGGGGGGGCTAACCCGTTACTTTTTTATATTTAAATTAATTCCTAGAGGCACCTGGGTGGCTCAGTCAGTTAAGCATCCGACTTCGGCTCAGGTCATGATCTCACAGTTCGTGAGTTCGAGCCCCGCGATGGGCTCCGTGCTGACAGCTCAGAGCCTGGAGCCTGCTTCGGATTCTGTGTCTCCCTCTCTCTCTGCCCCCCCCCCCCCCCCACACACATTCTCTGTTTCTCTCTCTCTATGAAAATAAACAAGTATATATTTAAAAAAAAAAAAAAAGGAAGTTGCTAAGAGAACAGATCTTAAAAGTTGTCACCCCAAGAAAAAAAATTCTAAGTACCTACAATGATGGTAACAGGATTTGTGATCACTTTGCAGTATATGCAAATAGAATTGTGTTGTACATCTGAAACTAATGTTATATGTCAGTTATATCTCAATAAAAAAAATAGGATGAAATAACAAGACAAAACAAAACAAAACAAAACAGAAACAAAGCCCGCAGGTTGAGGGCCGGATTTGGCCCACCGCGTGGCGCTTTGGCATTCTCGGCTGTAGACCAGCCTTGGTGATTTTCAGTTTTACTTTTTCCAGAGAAAAGTCGTTGCGTTTTGTCACAGCTCCCCCTGGTGGGAGCTTCCACATCTCTCTCTACCTTCCAGGCAGCCGAGACGGACTGTCCAGACGGGACTCCCCGCCATGGTGGTTTTAATTTATACATTGTTTCCCTGTTGTTCCAGTGTCAAAAAGATGAGAAAGGTTTATCCCGAAGTAACAGCCCCGTGTGCTGTCTCTGCTACTCAAATCCCTCCACTAGCAACCAACCCTTTTCAACACTGACTCTTTCCCCTGGTATTAACCTTACTTTCAGACATTATCTTTTTTGACTTCCTCTTAGGGCCTTGCTCTCGGACGATTTCCCACGCGCTTTAATATTTTTTCCATCATGTTTGCCTTAGGCCTACTGGTAGTTTTGTTTTGTTTTGTCTTTTCGTTTTGCCGTGTGCTTGAACACACAGGACAAAGATTGGCAAACTGCAACCATTAGGCCAAGTCCGGCCTTCTGCCTGTTCTCACAAATCAAGTTTTACTGGCACGTAGTCATGCCTGTTCATGTATTTCTTGTCTCTGGCTACTTTTTGTGCTGTAACAACAAAGATGCGTAGTTGCGACAGAGACCATAGGACCCCCGAAGCCAAAAATGTTTGCTATCTGGCCCCGAGAGAAAAAGTTTGCCAACCCCTGATATAGGGCAATACATCAGTTCTTTCTTTTCCCTCCTGGGAATCTTGGACTCTGAGCCCACCCTCCACTCAGTTCCATTCTTCCTGTCTGTTCTTATGGGGGATGAGGTCATGCTGGATTTGGGTGAGTCCTAAATTCAATGACTAGTGTCCTTACGGGAGAGACGCACAAGGAGCCGGAGGGGGGCTCCCAGTAGAGATATCTCCCGGCAAAGGCCCCCGTCCCCACATAATGTCACTTTTCATAATTTGTGAATGGCTTGTAAAATAATTCCTATCACCTGTCAACTATAATTTTACCCGTGGCACAACTTACAAAAGTTGTCATTTCTTTTTTTTTTTTTTTACTGTTTATTTATTTTGAGAGACAGCAAGAGAGGGTGAAAGGGGGAGGTGCAGAGACAGAGAGAGAGAGAGAGAGAGAGAGAGAGAATCCCAAGCCCCAAGACGTGGGGCTCGATCCCGCAACCCTGGGATCATGACCTGAGCCTATATGATGAGTTGGACGCTTTAGCGACCGAGCCACCCAGGCGCCCCTGTTTGTCATTTCTTATCAACTGTGTTTGCATACAAAGTTTCTTGCCAGTTGTGCCTATCAAGAATTGGAGGACAGGGCACCTGGGTGGCTCATTTGGTTGGGCATCGGACTCTTGATTTCAGTTCAGGTCATGATCTTATGGGTCATGAGTTCGAGCCCTGCATCGGGCTCTGCACCGACAGTGTGGAGCCTGCTTTGGGATTCTCTTTCTCTCCTCTCTCTCTGCCCCTCCCCTGTTCTCTCTTTCTCTCTCTCTCAAATAAATAAATTAATTTAAGAAAAAAGAGTTGGAGGAAACTGGGACCCATCCAAATGCCCATCAACAGGGGAGTAGATCGCTAAATCCTGGTGTATTCATACAATGCAATACTACTCACCAGTATTTTTTAGGGTGAATAAATGATGACTCAACAGTAGGAGTGAATCTCACAGACACAATTTTACACAAAGAATCAGGCACAAGAGAGTCCATTCTGTGTACTCCCGTCACCGTGAAGTCAAGAATGAGCAAAAGCCGTGTGGCGGCACAAGTCAGAATCATGGGCGCAGAGGTGTTAACTGGGAAAGGACGCGAGGGAGCCATCTAGAGGGCTGGCAGTGTTCCGGGGACAAAGGTCCACACACATGTAAAAAGTTACACATAGGTAAAAAATGAACAACTGTTCGCTTTGAGGTACATAAGTTATAGCCCAGGAAAAAAGAGAAGTGTAAAATGCTTTTTTTTTTAATTTCATAACATTCTCAAACAATTTGAAAAGACCATTAGCAAAATTTGTCCATCGGAAATGGGAGTTAGTGATTACAAGCATGGAAGTTAATTTAAAAAGTTATTCACCCAAGGGGCACCTGGGTGGCTCAGTCAGACTCCTTGGGATTCTCCGTCTCCCCCCCCCCCCCCCCCCTCCCCAGCTTGCACACACTCTCTCTCAAAATAAATAAATAAATGTTTTTTAAAAAAGAATTTTGGGGGCACCTGGGTGGCTCAGTCGGTTGAGCATCCGACTTCGGCTCAGGTCATGATCTCACTCACAGTTCGTGAGTTCGAGCCCCGCATCGGGCTCTGTACTGACAGCTCGGAGCCTGGAGCCTGCTTGGGATTCTGTGTCTCCCTCTCTCTCTGCCCCTCCCCCACTCATTCTCTCTCTCTCTCTCTCTCTCTCTCTCTCTCTCTCTCTCTCTCTCTCAAAATTAAATAAACATTTGGGGTGCCTGGGTGGCTCAGTCGGTTGAGCATCCGACTTTGGCTCAGGTCATGATCTCACTCACAGTTCGTGAGTTTGAGCCCCGCATCGGGCTCTGTGCTGACAGCTCGGAGCCTGGAGCCTGCCTCGGATTCTGTGTCTCCCTCTCTCTCTGCCCCTCCCCCACTCACACTCTGTCTGTCTGTCTGTCTCTCTCTCTCTCTCTCAAAAATAAATAAGCATTAAAAAATAAAAGTAAATCAAATGAAGAAGAATTTTTGACAGCTTTTGTCACCGAACTGTTTCTCTTGCCTGCTTTGTAAAACCCTTCCATGCCTCTTTCTATCCTCTCTCCTCCCCTTTGCCCTGTCATTCTCAGGCAATATGGAACGTTGGCATGGCCATTCTGTTCCCCTGCTTCCTGGTTGCCTAGAAGTGGTTAAGACTGAAAAAAATGGGATTTGAGGGGGAAAAAATGTGTTTGACGTGGATTCAGCCAGCCCTTGCGAAGGCTGTCCGAGGTCACAGCAGTTTGCTATGGAAATGATTCAGTATCGCGGAGAAATGTGGCAGCCAGTGGCCAGAAAGCCATGAGAAAAATAAGGATCTTGGTGGCACACAGGTGTTTTCCACACAAAATGCACGATTCAGAAGCTGCATCATTATGGAAATTGTCCTTTTGTGCCACCCTTGAAAGGATCAGATGCTCAGGTCTGTGCCAAAAAAGTGGCTTTTAAAACCTTCCCCCCACCAATTCCTAAATGGTCTTTAAAGTCCTAATAGCACTGGTTAATTAACAGCCATTAGTTAAATAAAAACAGTCAATTAGGAAGAAGCCCTTCTGGGAGGGAAAAAAAAAAAAAGTTTTAACAACCACCGAGGGGAAATCCTTTCAAGGAGATTTGGAAAGCTCCCAGAGGGATGTATTTCATACCATTCTTGGACTCAAAACTCATTTTTGGTGGTCCTGTGGTTTTACTGGTTAATTCTTTTCTTGTAAACATGTGGTGAAACTTTTTTTTAAATTTAATTTTTATTTGATCTTTCAGCCAAAGCTATCTTTTCGTTTTATTCTGCTTTTGGGTTTTTTTTTTACCCCCTCCCCCCCCCCCCCCCCCCCCCGCCAAAAAAACCCAAATCTGATTGGAATAGTAATGTTTGTGCTTGGAAATACAGACACACAGACATGCAGACAGCCTCAGCAGTACGAAAAGCTCTATGGAGAAAAGCTCAGCCTTTCTCCTCGTGTGTATGTTCCCTGAGGATGCTCACTCTCTTCCAGGAATGTTCTGTCCATAAGCAAGCAGGCTGCAGAAGAGCCACGAGACGTCCTGAGCAGAGGCCGAGCACATGGGTACCCACCCCCCCCCGGCTCTGTGGTTTATTAGCTCCGTGAGCTTTCTCCAAGGAGCCTCTGGTGGCAGTCACCAAGGCCAGGGCTCAGCAAAGGGGAGCAGGGACTCGCTGTCAATATCAATCTGTTTGCAACCCTATCCCTGAGTTACGGCACCTGGAGTGTTCCCGGGGACCTGGACCTTTCAGGTTTTAAAAAAAAAAACCAGGGGCGCCTGGGTGGCTCAGTCGGTTGGGCGTCCGACTTCGGCTCAGGTCATGATCTCGCGGTCCGTGAGTTCGAGCCCCGCGTCGGGCTCTGTGCTGACAGCTCAGAGCCTGGAGCCTGTTTCAGATTCTGTGTCTCCCTCTCTCTCTGCCCCTCCCCTGTTCATGCTCTGTCTCTCTCAGTCTCAAAAATAAATAAACATTAAAAAAAAATTTAAAAAAAACATTTAAAAAATCATTGCTCAGATATAATCCACATAACATAAACGCCATCGCATTAAAGTGTGCAAGCTGGTGGTTTTAGCATATTTGAAGTGTCACGTGCTCATTCCCATCGCTTAATTCCAGAACATTTTCACTACCCCGGAAGGAAACCCCCAACATCTGACCCCGTTACACAGGCCCTCAATTCCCCCTCTCCGGGTCCCTGCCAGCCGCTAATCCGATGTCTCGCGGGCACGGGATCCCACCTCTCGCGGCCTCTTGTGTCTGGTTTCTCTCACTGAGCGTCGTGTGTCCCGGGTTCGTCTCCGCGTGTCACCGCTTCTCTCGTTCTGGCTGCATCCTAGTCCACTGTGTAACTACACCCCGTTTGCTTCATCCGTTCAGCCGCCGGTGGCCATCTGGGTCCTTGCCACGTTTTGGCCCTTGTGCGTAATCTGCCACAGACACTCGTGGACCAGTTTTGGTGTGGACGAATGTTTCCCGTCCCTTTGGGCATTTACCTAGTAGGGTTGCTGGGTCATAGGAGAACTGGGTTGAGGTTTTCCGTTTAAACAGCGGGAAAGTCCCAGGGAAGCCAGGATGTGTTGGCCACAGCCTGTGAATGACGCCTCCTTGATGTCATTGGCCCTGGACCTTTCGTTGAGAGGACAAAGCAAGCAGGAATGCGTCCCATTCCCTCCACCGCCACCGGCTTTTCTGGTCCTGTGGCTTCCCATGCTGCAGACTCTGGTTCTGCCATTTTCCCTTTAAACCGTGCCCTGCGTGGTCCTCGGGAGAGCAGGGTGTGGTCCGAGTGGCTTCTCTAAGGAGGCAACACTTTCTCTCGGGAACCGACTGTAAGCGGAGGGCACAAGGGGAAATGTCAGCCTCTCCTTGGTCCGTTGAGGAGCAGAGGCCAATCCCTCTCCTCCATGGCTGTCCCCGATGCCCGGTGAGAGCAGGGGCCTGGCGCTCCTTTGGTAAGGGATCACTTGGGCCTGCATAGGGATCCTAGGAAGCAAGGAGTGATGGAACAGAAGGTTCAGTCCTGAGCTGAAGTTGCCTGCAGGAAGTTCACACGTGCCCCCTGCCCGGACGTGATCCGTAACCACCGCTTGGGCAGGGGGTCGGGCGATTGCACGATCCGTGGGAAAGCCACGGGTGGATCTGGGAGCAACTCCTGTGTGTGTTTCCTGGGTTGGAGTCAGAGGGTTCAAACCCTTCCTATCAGCACAGAATTGCATTCTCTTCCTCTGTGATATTCCGCTCGTGGGAGAACCGCTTCACAGTCTCCGCCCATCTCACCTTAAGAGATTCGAGCAACGAAAGAATGGAAAGCAGGGTCTCTGGAGATGTTTGCGACACCAGCTTCCTCAGCAGCTTTGTTCACAGCAGCCAAGAAGTGGGGCGACCTGTGTGTCCATCCGTGGACGAAGGATGAACGCAACGTGGTCTGTCCACACACTGGAATATGATTCTGCCTCAGGCCATCCTGACACCTGCTGCATCACAGACGGACCCTGAGGACATTACACTCAGAGAGGGAAGCCAGACACAGAAGGACACAACCTGTGTGGCCCCACGCACAGGGGGAGTGGCGTCCACAAAGACAGAGAGTAGATGGTGGGGGCGGGGGTGGGGAGTCCGTGTTTCATGGGGACAGAGTCTCAGGTTGGGGAGATGGAAAGTTCTGGAGACGGATGGTGGGGGTGGCTGCACAACAGTGTGAGTGTCCCGGATGCCACTGGACTGTACATGAAAAACGGTTAAACTGGTAAATTTCATGTATATTTTATCTCAAGTTTTAAAAACTCTTTAAAAAGAAAGATTTGGGCGAGATTCCTGCACATGTGCTGTCCTACCACCCGTTTATTCAACAGCGATTTAGTAAAAGGAACAGCTGTGCTCCGGGTTCGATTCTAGAGCAGGGCTCCTGAGCCTCGTAGCCTCCTCTCCCCCATTCATGACTGCGCCAGCTCTGCAGGGACACAGAGCAGGGGACTTAGCCATGCCGGGGAGGGTGCCCAGGGGGGCATCACACACACCAGCTCCCACCACGTGCCTGGCTGGCTGCGTCCAGTTCCGCACCAGGGCCCTGGGGAGTCTTACCGCCTGGGGGAAGGCCTCCCCTCTGCCCCCCACCCCCCGTGCTGTAGAGGGAGCAGCCAGGGCTGGAGTGATGTCAGGAAAGAGAGGACCCGGGATGTGTGCTGGGACCTCACATTCATGGATTTCATGTCCGAAGACATTTCAAGGCTTTCAGCAGGAAGATTGTTATGTTTTATTTTTTTATTTGGTTTTCTTTTAATGTTTATTTTTGGCAGAGAAAGAGAGAGAGAGAGCAGGGGAAGGGGCAGAGAGAGAGGGAGACACAGAATCCGAAGCAGGCTCCAGGCTCCGAGCTGTCAGCGCAGAGCCCAATGTGGGGCTCGAACCCATAAACCGTGAGATCATGGCCTGAGCTGAAGTCGGCCACTTAACCGACTGAGCCACCCAGACGCCCCTCATTCCTATGTCTTTTATTCGTTTTAGTGTTGTTGTAAACAGAACTTTTTTTTTTTTTTTTTTAAATTTCATTTTCAGGGGCACCTGGGTAGCTCAGTTGGTTAAGAGTTCGACTTTGGCTCGGGTGATAAACTCGTGGCTGTCAGGCTGGCTGCTGTCAGAGTGGAGCCTGCTTTGGAACCTCTGCCCCCTCTCTCTCTGCCCCTCGCTCACTTGCACTGTCTCTCAAAAATAATAAACGTTAAAAAAAAAGAAATTTAATTTTCATTTTCTTAAATGTTTATTCACTTTTTGAGAGACAGAGAGAGACAGAGCATGAGTGGGAGAGGGGCAGAGAGAGAGGGAGACACAGAATCCGAAGCAGGCTCCAGGCTCTGAGCTGTCAGCAGAGAGCCTGACGTGGGGCTTGAACTCACAGACTGTGAGATCATGACCTGAGCCAAAGTCAGAGGCTTAACCGAGTGAGCCACCCAGGCTCCCCAAGAAATTTCATTTTCAGACTGTTCATTGCTAGTGTATAGAAAAACAATTGAGTTTTGTATATTGACCTTGTATTCTGCAACCTTGCTGAACTCATTGATTAGTTCTCAAAGAATGTTAGAATGGCCTCACAGAGTATTCTTTACTCTTCTGACTTTAATAATAATCTGGGAAGGATTGACATTAATCTTTCTTTATTTTTTTTAAAGTTTATTCATTTATTTGAGAGAGAGAGTGCATGCGCTCGAGCAGGGGAGGGGCAGAGAGCGGGGGAGAGAGAGAATCCCAAGCAGCCTCCGCACCGTCAGCATGGAGACCAATGTGGGGCTCGAACTCATGAACCTTGAGGTCACGAAAGGTCACCTGAGCCGAAACCAAGAGCCAGATGCCCAACCAACTGAGCCGCCCCTAATTTTTCTTTAAATAGTTGGTAGAATTCACCAGAGACACCATCTGGTCCTAGGCTTTTCTTTGTGGGAGGTTTTTTGATTACTCATGCGATTTCTCTATTTGTCATAGGTCCACTCAGATTTTCTATTTCTTCTTGAGTCACTTTCTAGGAATTTGCCCATTGCATCTGGGATATCTAATTCGCTGGCATACAGTCGTTCACAGTATTGCCTTACCATGTTTTCTGTTTACATAAAGTTTGTTGTAACGTCCCCTCTTTGACTCCTGATGTGAGTAATTTGAGTCGTCTCTTTTTTTTTATCCCGATCTGTTGAGTTCAAGATTTGTCAGCTTTGCTGATCTCTCCAAAGGACTAACTCGTGATCTTCTTAATTCTCTGATTTTCTCATCTCTGTTCCATTCATTCCTACTCTAATCTTTATTATCTCCTTCCTTCCGCCAGCTTTGGGTTTAGTTTCCTTGTATTTGCCATCTTAAGGTGGAAGATTTTCTCTCTTTTTTAACATAAGTGACTATAGCTATAAATAGTCCTGTACTTTAGCTGAATCCACAAGTTTTGGTATGTTGTGTCATTTTCATTCATCTCGAAGTATTTTCTAACTACTCTAGTTTCTAATTTTCTAATTCCTAATATTTCTGATTCCAAAGTACTTTCTAATTTCTCCTCATTTCTTCTTTGAGATAGCTGAGTCTTACATGTGTCAAATGGTTAAGAAAAACATACACATTACTGTAAATACGGCATCAAGTTGGGACAGACTTGAATTTTCAAAACACAAGTTACATCGGAATGGGCTGTACAACGTGGCTTACAAGACACCTCCCATCACGCCCTAAAACTTTATCACTCAGCTCCTCACATCCAGTCCATCAGAATGTTCTCCAAAAATGTACAGTCCAGGAGAACTGTAACAGTCTCCTGAGATCTCTTGCTCTGTCTTTCTTGTGTCCTTCAATCTGGCCCCCATGTGGTGAGCTTTTAAAATCACAGATCACAAATCTGGTTCCATCTCCCTCCTGCTTAAAGCCCTCCCATGGCTTCCCAATCTGATGAGGAGCCCTTCCTATGGCCTGGCAGACCTTAAGTGAAATGACTCCCTCCAACCCCTGACTCACCACCCCCCACCCACTTATGCCCTCCCCATTCCTTCAGCTCCAACCATACCCAGTGATCTGTTGTTTATTTAAAACGAGTTTCCACACCAGGGATTTTGAATTCTTGATAATTTCCTTTCCCTCTTCCTCATTATTCCAACATTGGCCCGAATGTCACCCTCTCAGAGAGACCTAGGGTGACCAGCTCTTCCTGTTGGGTCCAGGAACTTCCTCTATTGAGCACTGAAAATCTCACATCCCGGGAAACCCCATAATCTCAAACCATCCAGGATGGTTGGTCACTCTTGAGAGGCCATCCCTGGCTACTCTATCCAAAATAAGCCCCACCCGCTCACCCCCAAGTTACTGTCCTATCCCTTTTCCTGCAAGCCTGGGAATTGTGTCCCTAGCACCTAGAATGGCGTCTGGCAAATAGTAGGCAAACAATACATATTTTGACTAAATTAATAATTGAAGGAAAGGAACTGATCCCTGCAGTCCTAAGCTTAAGGCTCCATCATACAGGTTATTTGCAGGAAGCAACCCACTAGACAGTGGCCAAATCAATTCGGCAGGTCACCATCAAGCATTTTCATTAAAATGAAAAGAATAGAAAAGATCAAGCACTGCCTCAAGTATCATGCTTTGAAAATTTTGTTTTAGTTATGATGTGTTTGTGTGGACTGGGCCTTTGAGTCAAATGTATTTCCTGCTGTGATTCTGTGGTCAAAAACATTTGAAAACCACCCATCTAGTGGTCAAATGCATGGACTTCGGTACCAGACTGCTGAGATTTGAAGCCTTACAAGCTGTTTGGCATTGGACAAATTCACTCATACTTTCCAGACCTCAGTTCCCTGATCTGTAATATGGGGGTAAATGCATATCGCATTTCTTGGGAAATGAATGTGAGATTCAACCGAGTCAGCATACAAAAAATGTTTAGATCAGTTTCTGGCACCTAAGAACAATTTAATCAGCGCTCACTAATATGATTATTTGTTGAGTGAATGGATGAATGGATGAATGATCAGGGCTGAGGTCTAATCTTCCTTTAAATTGCCCTGCTTGTTTCTTCCCCAAACAAGTTTTCTCTCCCGGTGTTCCAGCCCCTTCCCCCGAATAACTATATATGTTTACTTATTTATTCAGTTTATTGTCAGCGTTCCCCCATTAGACTAAAAGCTCTAGGAGAGGCTGGATTGTTTGTCCAATGTGTAGTTGGATTTACAATCTAGGGATGGGGGGGTGGTGAGAAGGGAAGAGGGTTGGCAAACATTTTCTTGTGAATGGCTGGGTGGTAAATATTCTAGGTTCTGCTTATGCCATTCCATTTTTGTGCAACGAATAAACTTTTCACTATGCAACTCTTGTCCATGTAGTGTGAAAACAGCCTTCCACAGTTTCTTAAAGGATGGGCCTGGCTGTGTTCCCATAAAACTTTATTTACAAACACAGAGACATAATTTGGCCCAAAGACCACAGTTTGCCAACTCTTAAAGATATTGAAATACTGGATTCAGTAATACAAGAGTTTCATATAGATAACACAAAATTCTTCTTTTGACTGTTTTAAACCACTTAAAAAATATTCTAAAACTCTCGGCTTGTGGTCCATGAAAAACAGGCGGCGGGTAGGATTTGGGCCGCAGGTCGGAGTTTGCTGATCCCAGACTCAGACTGTGTTCGCATGTCCGGTAATCATTTGTGGAAGAAACTAAGGCCCCATTAGAGTCACCGAAACTTAGCCTTCCCGGAGCAGCGCCACCCACCGGGGGGCCACGCGCGCTTCCCGCTCGCCAACCCTCCGAGCCGTGCGCGCCTCCTGCCAAGCCCCGCCCCCCTCCGCGGCAATTGGTCGAGACTCGCCCTCCTCCTCTCCAGGGAACGCCCCTCCTGACAGGCACTGTGGACAGCCAATGGTGTGCCGGAGGACCTTACGCCCCGCCCCCCTCGTGCCCTCTGGAGGCGGGCGTGGGCGGGCCGTTGAGGGGTGGGGCGTGGAGCCTGGTAACCGTTGCCGGTAACAACGCCCCGCCCCATCGCGGCGGGCGGGCAGGCGGGCAGGCGCGCGAGGCTGGCGGGCGGGCGGCGAGAGCGGGAGGAGGAGCGGCTGCCGCCGCCACCGCCGCCGCCATAGAGACTGTAGCCGTGGAGACTGTTACTTACCAACGGGGACCAACACGCAGCAGCCGCTGCTGCCGCCGCGGGAGCTGCTGCCCGAACTCCCGGCCCGAACTCCAGGTGACCGATGCGACCGCCCCAGGCCCTGCCGGGCCGGGGGAGTGCGGGGGGCGGCGGGGGTCCGGCTTGGGGGGGGGGGGGCGGCAGGCAGGCGGTGAGGCCCCCAGCCGCTCACCCCAAACGTCCGGGACGGCGCGCCCGCGGGACCCGCCTCCTTAGCCCAGTTCCCCAGGCGCGGCCGAGTTTGGGGGCGCCCGGGAACCCCCCCTTCTTTTAGCCAAACCCGGGGACAAGTGGGAGCCCATCGCTTCGCTGTTCGAAAAACTTCCCGAGTCGCGGGCCCCCGAGACCCCACTCTCAACTGTTACCCTCGAAGGCCACGAATTGGGTGCGCCCGAGGCCCCTCAAACTTTTACCTTCAAATTCCCAGAATTGGGGCTTCTGGGAACCTCCTGTTACTTTTATTCCCCAGATCCTTAAATTGAGGGCGCCCGGGCACCCCTCTCTCACTTTCTCTCAACTTCTTGAAACCATCTCAAGCCCTTACGTTAAACTCTCTGAATTGGGGGCTCCTGGGGAACCCCTCTTCTCTTTTAGTCCCCAAATATCCGAAATTGGCGTTCCGGGGGCCCCTCTCTCACTCTTCGCCCCATACTCCTGAATCGGGGAGGGGGCCTGGAAGATTCGTTTTCACCTTTGCCCCAATTTCCTGGGTGTGGGGTGTCCGGGGGACTGGCTGCTCGTTAGCGAGTTTGAGGGCTCCCCTGGAATCCTTCTCACCCTTTAGCCAGAAGTCGATGCGCTCGTCTTGGGGGAAACACACGCCCCCCTCACGTTTTCGCCCCAAACTCGCCGATAATCGGACTTCCCGGGGACCTGTTTCTCACCTCTTGAGGTCTTGAGCAAAGATCCTCGCGGCTAAGGCTCCTCGGACACTCCTCCCCTCTCTCCCTTTGAACCCCCATTCCTGAGTTTGGGCGGGGGGGGGGTCCGCCAGTGCTTCCACGCCCTTCGGGAAGCTCCTTCGCACACCCGCAGCTCCCCCATTTGGACTGATCTCCAAGCGAGAGAAGAGTTTCACCAAAAGTTTGTTGTTGTTGTTGTTGTTGTTGTTGTTGTTTTTAATGTATCAATTTATGATTTTGTTTAAAGAGCCCAACTCGTGGCCCAAACTGCTCAGTGACACTTTCTCTTGAGATTGTGCGAGTGCGTGTGCGTTTGTGAATTTAAACCCCACCCCTGAACACCCCCTCCCAAACGCGCACTTGCACGCGCGCGCGCACACACACACACACACACACACACACCCAAACGCTCTAGTCCTCTCCCGGCCCCCTGGGACGAGCCACGGCGCTCCCTCCCGCTCAGTCCCCGCTGGCTGTTCTCGGCTGCTGCACCGGCAAAGTTGGGTTTCCCGATCCCAGTGGCTATTTCAGGGGCCCCTGAGGCCGAAGTTCCCCTGCCATTCCGGCGGAGGCGGGGGTGGTTCATCGTCCTAATTTTAACCTCCCGCTTGCCCCGCAGGAATGAGGGAGGGCGTCCAGGTCCGCTTCTGGATGCTTTCCTTACGCGGCCCCCCAACGCGCAGAGCACGGACGCACGCACGCACGCACAACTGCACAACTACCGTCTTGCTGGGCGCCGCGAACTGTCAGTGCAGAGCACCCCCCCCCCCAGCGGTTTCCCCTCCCGGCCTTGCCTCCGCCAATCCAAAATATCAAACCTTATACAAGACTCGGTTTCCACTGAGATTCCAACTAAATCATTCATTACGGTAATGGTAATAATGACGCAGAACAGCAACAACGAAAACTTTTTTTTTCCTTGCACATATCGTCAACATGTTCTTATCATTTGGCTACCTGTTCTTTCTCTCCCTCAAGTTTAAAAATAACCTTAGAGTTGGTTCCTCACCTGCTCTTGCCAGAGAAGTGAGGAGGAGAGTGTATGGTAAGCGCCTTCCCCTCTCCTCCCCCCCTCCCCCCACTTCTCAGCCTGGCCCAGCACCCCTGCCACTCCACCAGGAATCTGATTTCCTTAATCACTGATCACTTTGGACCCGGACAGGCTTGGTGAAGTATCAGAGGGGATTTGGTAGCTTTTAAAAAAAAGACTTCCTACAACACGATGGACAAACGTAACTGCTCCTGTGGTCCTGTGATATTCCGGCTGATTTCGGCTGGGAATGAGCTCAGAAACCGTTGACCTCCGCAGTAAAAGCGAAACTAAATTATTTAGCCCCTTAGGTACATTCCTCTCTTGTGCCAGATAAGCTGCTGAGAAGCTCCAAAGGGGCATCTGGGAACAGGGCGACAGAGTTATGAATTACACCGGGCAACAGAACAAGTCCTTTGAAACTCAGCTGATATTTGCATTCTGGGTGAAGGGCACGCATTGCCTCAATATCCATCTTTTAGCCATGCTTACTTATCACCCAAGTGCTGCCGGGAGGGAGCCATTCTCCAGAGATACAGATCCTGGGAAATTGTTTATCTGGATCTCATTCCTTGGAGCTAAATTGTAGTTTCAGACTCGAGTTAAAATTAAGTTCATATTAAGGCAATATTTAATTAATTGAACTTTAACTAATATTGTAACTGAGTCAAAATTTTGAAGGTACTGGTGGGATTTTTTAAAATAATCACTCGCGATTGTTTTGCTCGTAAAATTCCACGGCCTGTAGGAACCATATCTTACAATATATTTGGCCCTTTGTAATTAATTGCAAGTTGACCACTTGTTTAAATAATGTACCTCCCCCACCCACCGCCCCACCCCAGACACCTACTTACTTGTAAAATGTGGACTATTTGAAAGGCAAGGGAAGTTCGCAGAGAGATCTTCTGGCTAGTTGGGACCCTCACTGAACTTGGGGACAGGAAAGTACAAGTCCTGATCCAGTGTCCGAAACCCCTGGCCCGATATGCAGGCAGCAAACACATCCATGTCGTTTGAGTTTTCCAACCAAATGGGTAGATAAGGACCATAAGCAACCTCAAGCCAGTTCGGGTTAGAGTCTGCCAAATTTACCAAAAAGCTTCCAGATTTCAGAGCTCTTTGGCTATCAGCACTGTTATAAGGGATTGTGGACTTACATATTTAAAAAGACGTTTCCACTCCCTTTCTAGAATTTAAATGGTGAGCAGCTCTGCCACAGGTCATGTTCTCTAGACGAGTGCCTGGCACACTTAATTTGCCGAATGAGGGAGTGAGTGAATACGCACTGAAAATTAGAGAGAAAGCTGAGAACCACCTACGTGCTTCTTGGAAGCCGCAGGAGCCACAAAGGAATTCTTACGGGGGGGGGGGGGGGGAGAAGAGGGAAGACTTTAGGAGAGGAAGACCCAGAATCAAGTGTGTGGGGGACAAGGAGTAGGTGAAGGAGGCTGGGAAGAAGAACCAGGGATCTGCGCCTGGGAAGCATGGTCTGCCTAAGGTGATGAGTGGGGGCACCGGACCCTCAGGCCTTCCGAGCAGAGAAGTCTGCCCAGCTACTCGCCGCACACATCAGGTGGATTCTGACAGGCAGCTTAAACACAAGGTGGCCAAACGGAGCTCCCGAAAGGCCCCACGGTCTCCTGCAGGCTCCACGCCCGCTGGCTTCTTCCGCTGGCTTCTCCTGGTTGATTTGGAGTCGCCCCGTGTTCTTTTTCTCGTAAGCCATCAGCAAATGCTCCGGCTCCACTGTCAGTGGGGACCTAGAATCTGAGCACGCCTCACCACCCCCGCCGCCAGCCCCCGCTCCGGGCCACCCGCACCTCTTGCCCAGATGATTCCAGCCCGCTAACCTGGCGGGGGCATGTTCCCTCCTGTTGCGTATCCCTCAACTCCAGACCCTCCCACGGCTCCCATCTCACTAGGAGCCGAGGCCGGCCTCCTCCCACCCTGGGCCTCTCCAACCCGGGACTCCTTGGCCTCATCGCTGACAGTGATCCTGTTCCTCAGGCCTCTTCACCCCTGCAGGCCTCTTGGAAGCCCCTCGAGCCTTCTGTCTGGAAAGCTCTTCCCGCGTGTAATTGGGGGGCGGTGCTCTCCCACCTCCTCCAGGCCTTCTCTCAGACGTCACCCTCCCAGACCACCCCTCCAAAGTGACACACTCTTAGCCCCCTTGCCTTTCTCGTTCCTTAGCATTTATCGCTCACGTGCCAGACATAATGCGCATTTATTTTCTTACCACCATTTCGTCAGAAGGTCAGCTCCTTAAGGGGAGGAAGCTGTGTGTTTAATTCACTTCTCTTTCCTCCGAGCTGAGCACAATTCTGGCACCGAGTAGGCACTCAAGCACGTTTGTTAAATGAATCGTTTCCTGCATACCTACAGGGGAAGCCCATGTGGAAACTGAGAGTTGCTGCTCAACTTGCCATATGTCGCCGCCCGTGTCTGTCTTGCAGCAGCTTGGGTGGGACGCGTGGGGGGCAGAGGGAAGAATCAAGGGGAAACCGTAGACCCGGGCCGGGACCCAGCAGAGAAGGGCTAGCGTGTGGTGTCTCCGCCGCTTAGCTCGGGGGCTCCAGGCAGGGTGTGGCATCCGTGAAACAGATGACGATGGTGCTACGGTCACCATGTTAGAAAGATTACCGCTATTTAGCACAGGGCCTGGCCCAGAGCAGGTGCTGCCCAGAGACTAGCTGTGAACTATTCTTATCACAATGGTTATTATTACGATTAGGGAGCGAACGGGCAGCAGGGCCTGGGATCACGTTCTTGGTTGGGTTTTCCGACCAGTACAAGCGCGAGGAGGCCTTCGGGACGTGGGTTTCGCCCGATGGAGTGGATGAGCCTACGCTGTCTGTCTGCGGGCGAGGAAGGCCCTCCAGTGAGTGGAGAGGCGGGCTGGTACCAATACATCATCCCGCAAGCGTTAAGTACGCGGCAAAAACACAAGCAACCAAAGCGACTGGAGCTCTTCCATTTTGGTTGTGGCGTGGGCCCGTCTCCGCTTCGTGCCCACACGTCATCGTTTCGGGTGAGCTCTGGCAAGTGGCCAGCTCTGCACACGGACGTTTAAAAGCCGGTTTCCCTTCTCTGTTACCGCTGGCCCTTGGGCGCCGTCCTGGCCGAAGTCCGGAAATCAGCCGCTCGGAGGTGAGAAGCGGCCCGCCCTTCGTGCCAGGACTCGAGTTAGGCCCTCAGGAGCAGACAGCCTGGCCTGGCTCCTTGCTGTGTTTCCTTCTCTTTTCCCGAAACGCATTCCTGCCTTATGATACACAGGGCTCGTGTGCCTGAAAACGCCGTTGGTATGCCCTGGCAGCTCCCAATTCTCATTCTAAACATTCTGGAGTTCTGTGGCTTCCTGGGAAATACAGTTGACCTCCCAAACCTGTAAGTGGTGCATGCAGCAAGTGGGTGTCAGACGCCGTGAGTCAGACCACACCTGCCGTAGTCTGCTTTAGGAAGGAAGGAAGGAAGGAAGGAAGGAAGGAAGGAAGGAAGGAAGAGAGAAAGGAAGGAAGGAAGGAAGGAAGAGAGAGAAAGAAAGAAAGAAAGGAAGGAAGGAAGAAAGGAAGAGAGAGAAAGAAAAAGAAAGGAAGGAAGGAAGGAAGGAAGAAAGGAAGAGAGAGAAAGAAAGAAAGAAAGAAAGAAAGGAAGGAAGGAAGAAAGGAAGAGAGAGAAAGAAAGAAAGAAAGAAAGGAAGGAAGGAAGGAAGAGAGAGAAAGAAAGAAAGAAAGGAAGAAAGAAAAGAAAGAAAGAAGGAAAGAAAGAAAAAATCATACAGCCAATTAAAAATAGGTTGTCGTACTTACACGGAAGGCCTGAGACAATGATTCTTTGTCATGCACTCTGTAATGAAGCCCAGACGTGCTATATGCAGTAAGCCTATTTCTACTAAGATCTCCACGGTTATTTTGAGCCTGTGTGTGTGTGTGTGTGTGTGTGTGTGTGTGTGTGTAAGAACTCGGCCACTGGGTCCCGGGGAGCTCTTCAGGAGGTGACAGTTGAGCTGAGACTGAAATGCTGACGGGGAGCAGCCCTGTGGAGTTCAGAGGAAAGAGCCTTTCCAGGCATGGGGTGGATGTGGGGGGTCAGGTGCAAAGGGCCTGTGGCTGGAGGACACAGCTGGGCCTGGGCAAGGCAGAGAAAGGCAGCCATGTGGTTGATGCCGGTGACATCTCTGTGGGGCAGGCATTTGGGTGGGGACAGTCCTGGCGTGGCTGTGTTTCCAGGAACCTGCGAGCGGCCCTGACCAGCCGAGTACAGGGTACAAGGGAGATGACATTGGAGAGAGGAGCAGGTGTCGGCAAACGACAGCCCTCAGGCCCATTCCAGCCTGCAGCCTGTTTTTGTGAGTGAGGTTTTATTGGAACGCAGCTCCGCTCATCTATGTACTGTCTCTAGCTGCTTCTGCGAGGCAACGGCAGAGTCCAGTTTTTGCGAAAGAAGCAGAATGTGACCAGCAACACCTGAAATATTTACCACCTGGGCCTTTAGAGGAAAAGCGTGCCGAGCCCTGGCTGGACATGTGGGTCTTGTCTCTGGCGCTGGGCTGAGAGCCGCTTCTGGGGAAGCAGCTTTGTGGTCACGTGTGATTTTGGAGGGTGCGTCGGAAGGCTTCGAGTCTGGAGGCAGGCAGGGGAGAGGAGGTTGTTGCCACGGTCCGTGCGTAAGGCGACAGGGGCCTGCCCGACAGCACCGGCCAGGGGGCTCTGGGGAAGGCTGAGCGGCCAGGTTCTCAGAGGCTCGGGGACTTCCGGACTCGCTGGGTCGAGGCGCAGGGAGGGCGATTCTCAGCTGTCTGACGTTGGGGGGTTCTGGTAGAACGTGTCACTGCAGTGAGTCAGGGGCCACGGGAGAAGCTGGTGCTGGGCAGGGGAAGTAATGAGTCCCGTCGTGGGCGCGGCCAGCTTGAGGTGTCTTTGGGACATCCTGCTGGGGATGGCTTTGCAGTGGGCAGCCGATCGCAGGGTGTGGAGCCGATGGGGGTGGTCCAGGCCAGGGGTTAGCATGTAGGAGCTGTCGGCACACAAATGGTCACTTCAGTCACGAAAACGCATGGGACCATCCAAGGAGAGGGTGCAGAGTGAGAACAGAAGGCCAGAGCCGTCAACATCCAAGAAGCAGGAGCCAATGAAGAGTCAGCAGAGGAAAGTGGTTTTTTCAATTGTGGCAAAGTACATGGATCGCATAAAATTCACCATCGTACCCGTTAAGTGTGCAATTCAGCGGTACTAAGTGCATTCACGTGGTGTGCAGCCATCCCCACTGTTGCCAAAACTTTTTTGTCGCCCCAAATGGAAGCTCTATTCCTGGTAGCAGAAACTTTCAGTTCCCTTTCTTTCTTTCTTTCTTTCTTTCTTTCTTTCTTTCTTTCTTTCTT
>NC_064816.1:3935120-4136088 GCF_023721935.1 Panthera uncia | reverse complement strand
CTTTCTTTCTTTCTTTCTTTCTTTCTTTCTTTCTTTCTTTCTTTCTTTCAAGTTTATCCGTCTGTTTTGAGAGAGAGAGAGAGAGAGATGTGGGAGGGGCAGAGGAAGAGGGAGAGACAGAGAATCCCACGCAGGCTCCACACTGTCAGTTCAGAGCCCAGTGTGGGGCTCAAACTCATGAACCACAAGATCATGACCTGAGCCAAAACCGAGAGTCAGAAGCTGACCCGACAGAGCCACCAGGCTCCCCTTTTAGTTCCCTTTCTACCCTCCCAAGCCCTTGGTAATCTTTAATCTACTTTCCGTCCCTATGAGTTTACCCGTCCTAGATGTTTTGTGGAAGTGGGATCGTGTAACAAACGTGTCCTTTTGTGTCTGGCTTATTGCACTAAGCACGGCGTCCTCCGGGTGCATCCACACAGTGGCAGGTGTCAGCATGGCCTTCCTTCTACGGCTGCCTGAGACTCCAGCGTGTGGGTGGGCCAGTCCGTGCCTGCCCACTCAGCCGTCAGTGGACACTTGGGCCGTCGCCACCCTCTGGCTACTGTGGCTGATGCTGGGCGGAGGAGAGTTTGAAGGGATTCTTAGGTGGAAAGGGAGGCTGGGAAAGGACCCTGAAGGCCAAGGAGACGCAAGGCAGGGGCCGAGCCCCAGGAAGAGCGAGGCCCAGTAGAGACAGGCGGGTGAGACGTGGGCAGCCCGAGGAGAGAAAGGAAAAGGGCCGGTCCCCACCGACAGAAGGCCCTGCTCCCGTGCGCCCGGCTCCGTGGAACACTGCTGAAACCATACGCGTGCTACAAAGTCCATTCCTAAGGTTGCAGCGACACCTGATGACACTTACACTTTTAAAAGGCAACTGTTTATCTTGTAGAAACAGTGCTGTGTCCAGGATGCGTTTCTGTCTGAAAGGTGATCGGCGGGGTAAGGCCTTGGAAGCCGAGGCCCCCACCCCCAAATTACCAGCCCACAGATATGTGTTCTTGCTCCACCCCAGCCAGTGAGAACCCAAAGAAAACACCGGACAGCACTCTCCCACCTCTCCTGTCCTCAGAATACAGACAGACAGATGTAGCCTGCCTGGAGAAAAAAATATACTTGGAATCCCAGACTCGCGGAAAATAGCTTGAAGGATGTGCTTCTGATTTTTAAAATTCTCCATATTCTAGAAGAATCCACCTTCGTGGGGACGTCTTTGTGTGAGTTGCTCTCTGGGGTCTCTGTTCACTCGGCAGATATGCGTGGGCCCCAAATAGCAAGCATCTGAGGCGTTTATACTTGGCCGAGCACGTACGTGTGTTAACATACCCTCCCGGGAGAAGTTGAGACCAGAGAAGGGGCTACAGCGATTTGGAATTGTCCGTGGCCATTGGCCGCTGCGCTGAGGTTAGAGCACGAAGGGGACATACTTCAGGAGCTCATCGGTTGTGTGGTTATACCGGCAACTCTTCAAATGCCAAACAGGAGTGCATAGAAAGTATTTCTGGAAGCCCCGTGTGACCCAGTCCCTTGCAGTCTTACTTCGCAGCCGGGCGTCCCATCTGTCGGCTGGACGGCAGCCTTCGGGGAGCCTTGGTGGGGAAAAGACACTGTTCCTCAGTTGGGGGTTAAGGGAAACTGCAGGCGGCGGGGTTAGAAGGGCCGCGGGGGCCGCGCCGTGGTGCCCCCGCCTCCTTTCGGGCCCCGCGTCCCCACCTTCCTCCCAGCTGGGGGGTCCGCACGAGCCCAGCTTCTGTCCTCATTCTGGCTGCAGGGGCGACCACAGTCCTTTGTCCCCCTTGCGGCAGACAGCCCAGCTCTGCTCCCCTGCTCCAGAAGCAATATTGCCCCAGCGCCCAGGAGCGCACTCCGCGGTCACCTCCGTGCCCTTGCACAGGGCTGGTTCCTTCCCCTGGCACTCTGGTCTTGCCTCCCACCCACCTTGCTCGGCCCTTCTGGGCTGTGTCGGGAGGGCCGACGGGCACATCCCCCGCCTACTGGCCGACCTGGTGGACTGGCCCCTGGCCTTTGGCGTAACCACATGGTGCTTAGCTCAGTGTTCGAGGCTGTTTCCGGCCTTGAAATGAAAAGGCTTCCTTTCCATCACCTTGTCCCTTGGTCCCTGGAATGGACTTGCCATGCCTCACACATGCCTTCTGTCTGCCCTCCTCCCTGAAATGTCATTTCTGCTGATGGAAATCTTACTTTTCCCTCAGGACCCGTGTCCGGGGCTCTCTTACCTGGGAACCTTGAGACGTGACTTAGTGAGCCGAGTGGGAAGATGTTCAGACTTGAGCCAGATTTCTCCCTCTCGCCTCTGTCGCCTTTGCACCTCGTAGGGCTCTGAGTCTCCACTGGCCTCCATCTGCCAGTAGCACCCGCCCCCTGTCCCCCGGGTCGTGACAACAACCGTGTCTTCAGGCGTGTCTGAATGTCACCTGCGGGGACAGAGTCACCCCCTACTTAGGGACCGTGGGATTAATCGGCCAGAAGTGGCACTACTCCTGAACTGCCACAGCATCAGGCTCCTTGGACATGTGGTGTGATTTACGTGTCTTCTTTCCTGTTCTGGGTTGTAAGCTCCTGGAGGACAGGGGCAGCCGTGCCCGCCACACTTCCCCCAGGGCTTCACATTTAGCGTGTGAGTGAGCCAAACGCCGGAGCCCAAAGCGTTCTTCAGGGGGCAAGGCCTACATCAGGTAACGGCAGCCTTTGGTTTTAGCGAGAAGCAAAAATCATGAAACCCTTGCCTGAGATCCGATAGCCCTAAAGGTGCCGTGTTTTTGATTCAGTCTAGATTAACATTCCAGTCGTTTCGACGCGTGGTTTTCCTTTTCCAAATCCCCAAAGAAATTTTAATCAAAGGCCCCTTCCATTCGTGATGCCCCTTTTTGCTCAGCAAAGAGATTGCGCGTCAGGCAAGTCGGCTGCTTTTCCGGGAAGCCTGGGGTCTTCCTGGAGAAATGGGGCCTCAGGAGCCAGCGGCTGTACACAGTGGAGGGTACTAAATGCCTCGTTCTGCATCCAGGCCAATTGCAGTGTCTTGATTCGTCTTTGGTTTGCTTTGGAACTTTTCAAAGATTGTACTTTGTTAAAAAGTTGGTTTGTAACAAGTCTAGTTATTGTGCCTGTCGGAATTGTTTCATCCACAAAACGTAGCGCTCAAAATTTGTTGAATGGATGAATTCTTCTTTTTGCACCTTGTCAGTGCTTACACCCTTAGCTCTTGTGTGGCTCTGGCACTTTGTGAGGGTCTGAAAGCCTGCCTGCTGTGCTGGAGGAAGGCGTCACAGAGGAGCAACAGAATTGTGTAGAGTTGACTCACTTTGTAGGTAAATATTTGTAACCCTGGCTCCCTTCCTGAAAGATCCGTTTCCCCAGCTCAGGAGCGGTTCCCATAAGGAGACGCTGGTTCAAGGTCATGGCCCCTTGAGGTGGTGGACGTGGTGGCTGTGTGTGGGGTGAGCGCCCAGGGAAGCTCGTCTCACTGAAGGCACTTCCTGTCCTGCAGCCCCTTCCCCTGTCCTCTGTGAAAGTGTGAACATTAGTCCCGTACCCGCCGCAGTGCCCAGGCTGGGGAGGGCCCCACTTCTGACGTTTCCACCGCAAGGCTCCCAATTCTAGTTAGATAGTCATGATTCTCACTGGGAATAAGAATAACTGCGAATGCCAGTCAGAATGGAAACCAATTGGACAGGCTGAGATGCACTTCATGGAAACCAAAGCCCCTGTATTGTTTGCCAGTCGAGACCCTGAGATATCTATCTGTACGGTCCCTTGTCCTGTTAACAAAGCTTGTAGCTAACATGACATTTAGCGCACCATTTTCACCTTCTCAGGGCCGTATGAGACCTTCCAGTGCTGGAGGGATTCTTGTCCAAGGGAACTGGAGACATTTGGATGCAGGAACATGTTCTCAAACGACCGTGATCCATGGGCTCCCGTGAAACATGCTCATGTGGATCCTGAGAGTTTCAGGCGGACAGACTGCCTTCTGCGGCCAGGGAGGGGACGGGGCCCAGCAGCCCAGCACTTCTGACAAGCGACTGTTGAGTGGCCAGGCTCCCCCTTGTGCTTTAGACCAAGGAAAAGAAGGTTTTTCGAGAAAGGCAGAGAGTGGCAGATGGGGCAGGGAATAAAGAGCAGCTCTCAGGAGGGGGCAGCCAGACTTTAAAACTCGTGACCGCGGGATCCCAAGGTTATGTTTTGAAAATAAAGGGGTTGCCGTGACCTCACACCCTGAGCACCTACCATATGCCCGGTGCTTTACGCACATGCCTTCTGACCCTGGTGCAGCCCTGCTGGGGTCAGTAGGGCCAGCAGGCCCCGACAGAGCTAGAAACGCCTCCTGTGCTTCCTGGTCCCTTGGGCAGGTAGCGGAGAAATCCTTCCTCCTGCAAAACCCAGCTCGACTTGCCTTTCGGCCGCAGTGTGAGCTCAGTCTAGACTCCTCTCTAGTTTTAGAGAGGACTGGGCCCAGGGCCAGGGAGGACGGCAAGGCGGTAAGTGAAGGAGAAATTATTATCCTGATGCCACAGTCTCGGTGGCCAGCCTTGAACGCTGGGCCCCGCGCCCCCCGCCTTCTTCCCCCGTCCTTCACCCCACTAACCGCTGCCCACACGTCTCCATCCTGTCCATTCTGCTCCTGCTGTTCCAGTTCAGATGCTCTAGTGGAAGACTGCAGACCGCCCTTGCGAGGGCCGTGGCGCAGACCCACTGTTCCGCCTTCTCCTTCCACTGCTCAGCCGTGGCCTTAAGCTGCTGGCGGTGGCGGGATGGTGCCTGACGTGTTTGCGGGACACCGTGGGATATCAACACCTTTAATTCAAATCACGTGCACTCACAATGTTCTTACTAAGCAAAACATGATTAAATTATAAAATACGATGCTGGTGCGCAACGGCCGCTCCGAGCAAATGTCCTTTAAAACTCCTGCCGTCGAGTCAGACACAACGGGCTGACCCAGCATCTCCCAGTAATGCCGTACGTGTAGGGAGTCGGTTGCATTGCTTACTGTTGGTCACTAGCAGATGAGAGGAGACCTGTACCAAGGGTTTAAGAAACATTCTAGGGCAAATTGTCTTTAATTTGAGAAATATATCCCTTACGTATGCTTCTGCAAATCAGCAAAAGTACCATAACTTTATCTGAGCAGATAAAGCCCGTAGGATCTCTTAGTATTCCAAGAAAGTGGAGGAGTCAGCAACCATTCTCTATAACGGACCAGACAGGAAATATTTTAGGCTTTGTGGGCCAGACGGGGCTCTGCTGTTGACAACATGTAAATGAATGGGTGTGGCCATGTGCCAATAAAACTTTATTTCTGGGCACTGAAATGTGGATTTCATGTAATTTTCATATGCCACAAAATATTTTGGCTCTGATTTTTTTTTTATAACCCTTTATGAATATAAAGACCATTTTTAGCTTACGGGCTATATACACACCAGGCGGTAGAGTGGGCGGGACTTGGCTGGGGCGTTGGGCCGTGGTTTGCTGACCTCTGCCCTGTAGGATGGAGTCGGGGGCGGCGGTGGGGGGGGCTCCACCTGGCATTCACAGCCTTTCTCCGGGTGGCCGAGCCTGTGCCCTCTGCTCCAACCAGCTCCAACCCATCACAGCCCCCTGCTGTGCCCAGCTTCCCACTCTTGAACTAGTCCCTCCTTCCTGTTTGCCCAACCCCCCCCCATAGGTCCTGCCCCTCCCTCGGGGTCCAGGATGGGACCGTCCCAGATTCCCAGCTGGAGTCTGCACCTGTCCCCTTTGCCGCATAAGAGTTATTTGTGACTCTCCTTTTCTCTCTCCTGAGATGAGAGAATGGAGACCACGTCTCACTGCCTCTGTGGGACACCAAATAATTACACCAAGTAATCACTTGTTGAATTGACTCGAGTTCTTACCAGGTCAAAATCTTACCTAGCTCTAGCAGTCATTTTGTTTACTTTCTAGGAAAATAGGACCTCGTAAGGTATTTGCAGATTCACAGTTTGTTGATTTACTCTAGGATTGTTCTAGATCACAGTTGTCTAACAAACACAATGTGAGCTGCGTGTGCAATTTAAAATTTCCTAGTAGCCTCAGTTAAAAAGTAAACAGACAGGTGAAGTTAATTGAATAATGTGTTTCACTTACTCCAATATATCCAGAATATTGTTGTTTTAACATGGGGTCTGTATGAACACATCTCTGGTGGGATGTTTCACATTCTTCCTGCCGAGTCTTTGGAATCCAGTGTGCACTTTACACGCAAAGCACATCTCGGTTTGGACCGGCCGCATTCCAGATGCACCATGACCACAGATGGCCTGCGGTGTCAAAACGAAAACAGGCACACCTCCTCGGTCACTGCCGTTCTTTCTAAAAGGTGACCATTGTCTGAGCTACAAACCGCTGTTCAGATAGTTCACGGCCAGTTCAGTTTTAGGTCACTCACAAGGTGTGAGTAGCACAGGCCCACCTGACTCAAATGTTTTCCATTTTCTCAAGTGGTCGTGGTTGGGCTTTGCGCACCAGTGTCCCTTCTGGGCCACTGAGCAGTTTGATCCCAGAATTCCGTGGTGACTGGAATTCACGACTTGGGGACCCTTCTGGGCAGTTCCCAATAACTCTTGTTTCCTTCCTCTTTTACGTCAGGGGAATCTTTTCACGGTGAAGCCTCCAAATAATACCCAAAAATACAAAGGGGGAAGAAGAGCCCCTGGCTTCCTCCGCCTCTCTTCCTCTGCCCGTCCCACCGCTAATAAAGTTTGGTGTGGATTCTTTCCGATATTTTGTATGCATATAAAAGACACATGCCATACGGTGTTATTTTGAATTGAAATATATTCATATGCCTTAAAAACTCCCTCTTTGATGTAAGTGTATAGCGTATAATAGTTTGATGCGTTTTTTGTATATTCACCAGGTTGTATAACCATCACCACTGTGTAGTTCCAGAACATTCCGTCACCCTATAAAGAAACCCTGTGCCCATCAGTAGTCCTCCTCCACCCCGCCTCCTCCCCGCCGGCCCCCACGAGCCCCCTTCTTGTCTGTGGATGAGCCTGTTCCGGACGTTTCGCACACATGGAATCACACACCGTGTGGCCCTTTGTATCTGGTTCCCTCTCTGAGCGTCATGTGTTCAGGGTCTGTCCACGGGGTAATGTGTGTCGGCGCCTTGCTCCTTTTATGGCTAGTCTAGTATTTTTTCTTTTTACAGAAAAAGGATCGTCTCTTGCCCACTTTTCTGCACCTTCTCCCTCACCTAGTACTTTCCTCATCACTGTTTGCCTATCATCTTTATTCTTTCTCCAAAACCGCGTGACTTTCCACAGTACCCGTGTGCCCTGAGGTACTTAACCAGCTCTTTATTGAGGGGTGTTTTGTTGATCATTTTTCACTTCACCAACAGTGCTGCGGTAAACATCCTTGTCCAAATGTATTTGTGCACGAGTGCGGGATGTGTGAAAATTCCCGGAAGGGGACTTGCTGGGTGGGAGGGACTTCCTTCCCCTTTGCATTAGGTCTCTTTCACCCACGTTCACGCTGCAGGCCTGCAGAGATGGTTACTTTCCGCTGTGTCCTTGCCTGCACAACACCATCCACAGCACGTCTGCTCTGCCACCCCCTCCGCTCCCGCCCACGCCACGGGCACCCTGACAATATGCCCGTCCTTCCCTCCACTCCCCATCCCGTCCGGAGAACAGTGGGTCACAGGACTTTTGGCAATCCGGTGAAAACGTCCCCCCACCCCCAGTCACCTCTCTCTGGGCCAGCCCCTACTTCCGAAACTTGTTCCCTGTCGAATCTGCTCTGCCTAGTTTCCAGCCCACGGTGGCTGACTCAGCCCTGGTCTGTCACCACGAGCTGCACCCATGCCCGCCTGTGCCTCTGGGGGAGGCCCTGCCACCCGGCCGGTTTGTGCCCACACAAGTTCACACTTGTTGCCCTGGCTCTGAGCTGCCTCTCCCACAGCAACGGCATCTTCCCAGCCCTTTGAATTCCCTGCCGACACGTGGTTCCAACTCCTTGCCTCCTTGACACTCCAGCAAAGCGTTCATCCTGCTGCACCCCCAGCAGACCGGTCCCAGCAGGCCAGCAGGCCACCTCCGGGCCACCTCTGTTCATGACCCGTGCATGGGGTCTGAGCCCCGCTGCAGTGCCTGCCCTCGAACCTCTGTCTTTCCGCCGTAGTGTAGACTCTTTCTCGTTAACGCCACACAGTTGGAAACCAGAAATCCGACGCCCTGGCCACGGATAAGCCTATCCAGCCTTCGTCTGAGCTTTCTGCCCACCTTAAATTCGATGGATCTTATTTTTCTTCTTAACCTCCTTCAAGACTTCTGAGACACTAACCTGTCTGGCTTTTCTTTCTTAGTGCTTCGTGAGCGTAGAGTCTTCCAGAAACTATCCGCTCTTTCTCCAGTGGTATTGTTCACGTAGGCCTTGGCCAGAAAGTCTATAATTCAACTCCAGAATTGAGCCCTATTCTCGTGTCGAGTCCTGATGGTGAAATGCCTGCCTCTCGCCTCTCATTTTTCGCTCATTACCCACTGTTGGTTCTGTGTACACATTAAACAACTGTTTTGGCATTTCTAAAAGAGGCTTCCTTACACCTTTCACCAGTACCCACCCCCTCCCCCCCCACTGCTGCACCTGTCCCTGGAGGTCTTCAAACAGAAAGTCTCTCAGGGATTGTGTGCAAGGGCTGTTCTGCTTGTTAACGAAGGTTGTTTCTGAAAATGTTAGGAAGGGTTTCAACCCGAGGCGCCTGGCTGGCTCAGTCTTGGTCCCAGGGTTGTGAGTTCAAGGTCCACATTGGGCGTAGAGATTACTTAAAAATAAAATCTTAAACAACAACAACAACAACAACAACAAACGATTCGAACCTTCTAAGTGCCCAGGCCTCACTTTCTTGTTGTTTCAAGCTGTATCATCTTTGCTTCTCAAGTAGAGAATATAGGGACAATTTTGGTTTATATGTTGTCGGTTCTCTTCTTGTCTGGCCTTTGCCAACACGTTTGCTGGGTCAGCTTTCTCTAAAAATCGAGATAAAATTCGCGTAACGTAAAACTGACCATCTTAAAGGACAATTCAGTGGTTTTTAGGCTATCCGAAATGTTATGTGACCGCTGCCATGCCACCATCTAATTCTGGAATGTTTCCATCACTTCAAAAAGGAGCCGCATTCCATTAAGAAGTCACTCCCCCCCGCCCCCACACCCCGGCAGCCATGAGCCCCCTTCCTGTGTGCAGATGTGCCTGTTGCAGACGTTCCACGTAAATAGAACCACACGCCGTGTGGCCCTCTGTGTCTGGTTCCCTCACCGAGCGTCGTGTGTTCAGGGCAGCCGGTGTCGACGCCTCGCTCCTTTTCATGACTAAATAACATTCTGCCGTGTGGATGGACCACAGTCCTCTGCCGATGGACGTTCGGGTAGCTCCTGCTTTTTGGCTGTTACCAGAAATGCTGCTGTGAACATGTGTGGACGAGCTTTTGTGTGAACACGGGCCTTCATTTCCCTTGGGCAGACACGCTGGAGGAGGGCTGCTGGGTCACATGCTCACCCCGTATCCGACTCCTTGGGAAACTGCCCAGTGTGTGGCACAGCGCTGTGCCGTTTTACGTTCCCACAGCCCCGCAGGAGAGCTCCGCTTCCTCCCGCCAACACGCTGCCTTCCCTTGTTCGTGTTATGGCCAACCTGGCAGGCGTGTGGTGGTTTCTACCTTCGTTTCCAAGTGACCAATGACATTGAGCATCTTGTCATGTGCTTACTGGCCACGCGTGCAGCTTCTTTGGAGAACTGTGTGTTCAGGAACGTCACCTCTCACAATCTTCTCGCATCCACAAATTTCTCTTCTGTGAAATGCCCAAAGACCCTGAATCGTGAAGGGGCAGGGTAGACGCCAGAACTAGAGCGGGCAGGGGCGCCTGGGTGGCTTAGTCGGCTGAGCATCTGTTGATTTCAGCTCAGGTCATGATCCCAGGTTTGTGGGATTGAGCCCTGTGTCAGGCTCCGTGCTGAGCCTGGAGCCTCCTTAAAATGCTCGCTCTCTCTTTCTCTCTCTCTCTCTCTTTTTCTCTGTCTCCCCCTTTCTCTGCCCCTCTTCTCCGCTTGTGCTGTCTCTCTCTCTCTCTCTTAAATAAAATAAAATAGGGGCACCTGGGGGGCTCAGCCGGTTGGGCATCCAACTTCGGCTCAGGTCATGATCTCACGGTTCATGAGTTTGAGCCCCACATCGGGCTCTGTGCTGACAGCTCAGAGCCTGGAGCCTGCTTCGGATTCTGTGTCTCCCTCTCTCTCTCTCTCTCTCTCTCTCTCTCTGCCCCTCCCCCATTCATGCTCTGTCTTTCTCTCTCTCTCTCTCAGAAAGAAATAAACATTAAAAAATTTTTTTAATAAAATAAAATATAAAAATGCTTAAAAAAAAAACCACAGAAGGCGGTAGAGGCAAGAGAGGGTCAGAATCAGCAGGACATGAAGGCTGTCCTCTCTCTCCCTTGTGACACAGCTCCAGCTCCAACCTGTGGGCGTGCCCATTTCAGAGACTTCCCACAATCCTACATCGTCATGCTTTAGGAGGAGGACGTGACAGATGTCGGCCTTTACCCTCAGAGGGTCCTTGACTGTCTGGGCACTGAGCTATCTGGAATGTTATTTGTAAATTAACTGTGCTATCTGATTCCTGTCCGTTTGTCCAGAATTATTTTAGTCTCTCTTTTAGAGACACGAGTCCAAACATTTGAGTCTAGTACAGGTTCAAAAAACCACCTCATGGGCTGACTCCAACCCACCATCCGATTTGGGATGGACAAGAGCTAATAATGACTTTTTATGTTTCATGGTTGAAAAAATAAACAGAGGAATAATATTTGGGAACACGTGAAGTTACATGAAATTCACATTTCAGTGCCCATAAATGAAGTTTGATGGGCAGGTGGCCATGCTCATTAGTGCACATATTGTTGCTGGTGGCCTTCGCCCTACAGTGGAGGGGTTGAGCAAGTCCCACCAGGGGCCGTTTGACCTGCAAAGCCTAAAATATTTGCTATTGGGCCCTTCACAGAAAAAGTTTGCTGACAGCTGGTCTAACAAAGAGCACTGGTTACATCTGACTTGTACTAATATAGCATAACATCACGCGTATATGGATACGATGCTGGTTTGGAGGTACATGAACGCCTTAGACTCTTCAAATCCCCTTTGCCTTTTTATGTCAATGAGACTGTGCCTTTTTTCTTTCTCTCTTTCTTTTTTTTAATTCCACATCACCCTGGCCTTTCTCTCCGTGGCGTTCCTCCTTGTCTCCCAGGCCGCGGAGAGCCCGGGTCAGGTTCAGACTATCACCCCAGGGCGGTAAGGCGCTCTGCAGTTGGGAAGCATGCGTTTCTCTCCCTTCTGGTCTCCAGCTCTCCAACACTCAGCCCTGCGTGGCTGTCACTTGAGGACTGCCACTCCCTTTTGGCAGGTGGCACCAGCTCTGGAATTTGGTGTGCAAATCCTGGCATCCAGGAGTGATTCTGGACACAAGTTACTGCTGCAGACCAGGGCCCAAGGAGGCGGGCTCCCGTGTGGGAGAAGCCGACGTCTGTGGCCACATCCCTTCGTACTGGAATATGCCGTTAACAGTGACTCCTAAGAAGTAAAAATGTGTGATGGCTAATCAATAAGGAAAAAAATCAGCGTTCAGAGATCAAAAAAGCTATTTCCACATTTCAGCCATCTTATATTGCGCTAAAATCCCACCTGAAATGAATTCTGCGCGACTTTGTAATCTTTCGTCGTGGCCGTGGTTTTTAGAATTAAGACATTCTAGGGATCACTGCTAGAAGCAGAACGGGTGTGGGGCTTCTCTGGGTAAGAGCAAGTGGGGCCTCGCCTTAACCCCCTTGCTGCAGGGCCGGTCAGTGTTGGCTTCCAAAGGTGGCAAATCAGTTACGTTTCCTCAGTTCGGCTGCTCCCTTCTCCTCCCAGTGCCCCGCTGGCAGAGGCTTCTCTCTCAAGCTTCAAATCCGTGGCACGCGTGGGCTTGGTGGCCTGTGGGTTGCTTATTGCCGAGGTGGTCATTGAAGGTGTAGCTACTTATCAGCACAATCCCTTCCTGGACTCTTTGAATTCCTAACTGGGCTGGTAGGAAAGGAGACCAGATACCTTCACACTGTGGCTTCCTGCTAGAGATGGGGCGTGCGGCTCACCGTACCCCCGTGACAGTCACCTGGCCCCATGTCTCTGCCATATGTGATTGGGGCCCACGGCCACCCTTACGACCTTCCTCCAAGAAGTGAATTGTGTCTCTTTCTTCTAAAGACCGCTGACCTGCCTGGATTATACAACAAGGCCCGCTTAAATTGGAGTCCTTGAATTTATAAACTTAACTTAAAAAAAAAAGACAAACCCACATATCACGATAGCCCAGTGGTTCTTAACCCTTCTTCAAGGCTGGACCTTTTTTGTAGTCTGCTGAAAGTTGGGAATTTCTCCCCAGAAGAACAGGTGTAAGCACACATGCCCCCACTTAAATTTCACATTCAAGCTCAAGTTCATGGGCTCCCTGAAGTGTGACCCTTGTGAATCTATTGACCCAAGGTATAGAATCCTGCTGTAGCTATTTGAGGGGGCATATTACAGAATTTAAGCCACTTCCAAATATTCTGTAGAAATTTTTAATGTTTACTTATTATTTTGAGGGAGAGACAGAGCATGAACAGGGGATGGTCAGAGAGAGGGGGAGACACAGAATCCGAAGCAGGTTCCAGGCTCCGAGCTGTCAGCACAGAGCCCGACGCGGGACTCGAACTCACAAACCGAGAGATCATGACTCCCCTGAGCTGAAGTCGGCCACTTAACCGACTGAGTCACCCAGGCACCCCTAGATTTTTTTTAATAGAAGGGCTGAAATTAGGTGGAAATCTAACACTTCGGTAGGAACCAGAAAAAGCAGGTCCTCACGAGATGTTTGTATCTCTGTAGAGTTGTGCGGGTCAGCTACGCACAAGTTCCATTTGAAAATGATCACGAGAAAGTCACCATGGAAAACAGAAATGAGAGGTGTGCACGGACCTATCCATCACCATTGAAGGGGAAAAGTAGAATTCACCTCATTTATGCCAGCTTCTTTCACAAATTCATATTGAGGGTGCCCTCTCTGGCAAGATTGGATCTTCACATGTCACTTTAATTACTTCTTTATAATATCTTACTCCAGCAAGGGTGCCAGGACCATTCAATGGGGGAAATGACAGTCTTTTCAACAAATGATGTTGGGAAACTAGATATCCACCTGCAAAACAATGAAGTTGGATCCTTACCTCACGCCATATACAAGACTAGCTCAAAATGGATCAAAGACCTAAATGTCAGGGCTAATAGTACAACAGTCTTAGAAGAAGACACGGGGGGAAAGCTGCGTGAGATTGGATTCAGCAGTGATTCCTTTGCTGTGACACCAAAGGCAAGGCCACAAAAGGGAAAAAGCAGATAAATCAGGATTCATGAAACTTAAAAAGACTTTTCTGTACATCAGAGCATACTAGAAACAGAGTGAAAAGGCAACCCACAGAATGGGAAAAAATATTTGCAGATCATATATCTCAGAAGGGGTTAATATTTAGAATATATAAAGACCTCCTACAATTTTACAGCAACAAAGAAACAACCCAGTTAGAAAGTGGGCAAAGGACTTGAATAGACATTTCTCCAGAGAAGGTATGAAGATGGCCAATAATCACAGGAAAAGGTGCTCAACATCACTTAGCATTAGGGAAACACAAATCAAAACCACAATGAGGCCACTTTGCACCATTAGGATGGCTGTCCTTAAAAAAACACCCAAACAAACAGAAAATTACGAAGATTGTTGGCAAAGATTTGGAGAAATGGAAACCATTGTGAACTGCTAGTGGGAAAGTAAATTGTGCAGCTGCTATGGAGAACAGTAAGGCAGCTCCTTGGGAAAAAGAAAATTAAACATAGAACTACCATATGGTCCAGCAACTCCACTTCTGGGCATATACCCGAAGGACTGAAAGCAGGGGCTTGAACAGATATTTGCACACCCACGTTCACAGCAGCACGTCTCACAGTAGCCAAGAGGTGGAAACGGCCCATCGACGGGTGAACAGATAAACACGGTGTGGTGCCACCAACAGTCTTCAGCTTTAAAAAGGAAGGAAATCTGACACCTGCTACACCACGGATGGACCTTGAGGGTGTTATGCTCAGTGAAATAAGCCAGTTCCAAAAGGACCAAACGCGCTATAGTTCTACCCCTGTGAGGTCCCTAGAGAAGCCAGATTCATGACGGAAAGTAGATGGTGGGAGCCAGGGGCACGGAGAGTTACAGTTAAGAGGGACAGAGTCTCCGATTTTGCAAGATGGATGGTGGCGACGGCTGCACAACAATGTGAATGTATCTAATGCCACACTTGAAAACCGTGCACCTGATAAATTTATATATTTTATATATATATATATATATATGTTTGTAATATATAAATAATATATGTACATATATATGATGTGTAAATAATATATATAATCATATCTTTTACCACAATTAAAAATAAGAATAATAGGGGCGCCCGGGTGGCTCAGTCGGTTAAGCATCTGATTTCAGTTCAGGTCATGATCTCATGGTTTGTGAATTTGAGCTCCGCATCGACCTCTCTGCTGTCAGCACAGAGCTCACTTCAGATACTCTGTTCCCCTCTGTCTCTGCCCCTCCACGGTCATTCTCTCTACCCCTCTCTCCCTCTCTCTCTCTCTCTCTCTCAAAAAATAAATAAATAATAAAAAATACTTTAAAAAATAAGAATAATAGACACTCCAGTTATATTTTCTAGTATTATATTAAAGGAGGCATATTCTTTCATAGTTTATAGTTTCTAGTTTATTCTTTCATAGTTTATAGTCCTTGGGAGTCCCATCCCTCCTGCTGAATCATAGGAATGGAGCTTCAGTAAAGACCCTAGGAATTTATCTTGTGGTTGTGTACCAGCTGGATGATGCATAGCTTACTCATTGAACTTGCACACCCCCACTTGGGAAAATTACACTTTTTTAAAAAAATAGTTTGTTTATTTATTTGAGAGAGAGAGCGCGCGAGCAGGGAAGGGGGAGGGAGAGAGAGGAGAGAGAATCCCAAGCAGGCCCCTCACTGTCAGCACGGAGCCCGAGGCAGGGCTCAATCTCATGAACCGTGAGCTCATGACCTGAGCTGAAACCGACTGAACCACCCAGGCGCCCCGGGAAAACTACACTTCTGAGTCAGTGGTCCTTCCTGGAAAGGAAAGCACAAGGCAGATGGGGGACACGGTCTACAGATGGCTGGCGTTCTGGGTCTGTGTGCTGGTGCCTTTGGGGGACCTTTGGGTGAGAAGAGAATGGCAAGTAACCCAAGCAGGAAGCTCAGAAAGGAGAAAAGAGCACTTTTGTTCAGAGTCACCTGAGTGCCAACTTGCTAGAAGTTGCTTTTCCGAGAATATAAGGAGAAACCAGACCCGCTTCACAAACGGCCACCCAAGACAGAGGTCAGCAAACTACGCGCCGGGGGGCCACACGGGGCACCCGCCTGTTTTTTTGTAAGTCCTACAAGCTGAGAATATCTCCTGCATTTTCAAATGGTTGAAAAAAAATCAAAAGAATAATATTTTGTGCCACATGAAAACTATATGAAAATCAAGTTTCAGTGTCTGTAAATAAAGTTTTATTGAAACAGGTCCAGGGCCAGAAAACCTCAGGTATCAAGATAAGTCACATTTCACTTATGTAGCATTTTAAAAATCGAAACATGCCACACACACAAAAAGATCCATCGAGCAAAATGTCAACATTTTAAAGACAGGATCAGTATTGCTGACTTATGTCCTTTGCCGCAGGTTCTGGTAGGGCTCTGGATGCAACCGTACTCATTCCATATGTAAGGTCACTGGCAGCTTTCTGGAAACAGTGAGAGTTGAGTAGTTTTGACATAGACCCTATGGTCTGCAAAGCCAAAAACATACTCTGGCCCTTTGCAGAAAAAGTTTGCCAACCCCTGATTGGACTCAATTTACTATATTAATCCCTACCGGTGAGTAACTGTAACCAAACTACAGGTTCAAGGCCTTGTTCATTTCCTCTGTCTACTTTTTTATGTCCCTTTTTAAAACAAATAAGTATGCTTGTAAACTATTTAATTTTGGGATAATGGCATGTATAAGTCAATACGGACAGTTACCACTGAATTAAGAAGCAAGCTGATGCTTGTGGGCTGTGATGACTTACTAAGAGTGCAATTACCTGCATGAAAGTCGTAGAGGCTTTCATTTACTTTTGTGGTGACTAAACACTTAATTAGTTAACCTTTCATTGACTGGGATCAATGTTACTTGACTTCTTTATAAAATGACAGATTTCCTATCCAGCTTCCATATATAGGTGTTAATAAGCTCAGTTAGGGACTTAAAAAGCATTAATTATTATTAAAATCTTTAAACAGTATATGCCATGGGAGCTTCCTCCCTGGTTTTCCTGCCTTCACTCTTTCTCCCAATAGTCTAAGAAGAATATAGTTTAACCAGGATGTGTTGTGGCCCTGCTTGGAGTTTCCCTCAGGAACTGGAATAAGATTCAGACTTCTGGCCATGCCCTCGGGGTCTCTGCTGTTGTCTCCAGCCCCCTGCCCTCCCTTGCCACAGGGCCTTTGCACCTACTGTTCCCTGTGTTGGGAGTGCTTGCTCCCATCTCCCTATGTCTGGCCAGGTCTCATGTCAGCACCGTCCTCCACAATACCCTTCACTGGCCTGGTGACAGCTTGGGAGCCCCTTTTCCACCACCCCTCCCCACCGGCTCTGTCCCTCTGCCTTCTCCCTTTGTCACGGCCCAGATCTCTATGAAATAACCTTGTATATCTGGTGACTGGTTTCTTGTCTGATTCTGCTGCATGAGGATGTCCGCACCCCCAGATCTGGCTTGTTCACTTTTGAATCCTCTGAGCCTGCGCCTGCTTTTTGGTAAATTCACTTTGTTCCTTTCTGTTTATTTATAGTTTAAGTTTACATACAGTCATGTTTACATTTTGGGGTGAGTTTTCTCACACACGCATAGGTTCTGGTAACCACCACCCACCAAGTGGGCAGAGAGCAGTTCCAACACTGGGGTGTGTTCTCTTGAGCTGCCCCTCTGCAGCCAGACCCTCACTCCACCCTTGACCCCTGGCCACCCGCTCTGCTCCCCTCCCCGTCGCTTGACGTAATGCCTTCGAGACTCATTGTGCCGTCACACGCGACGATGGCTTGTTCTTTTCATTGCTGAGTTGTACTCCACTGTACGAATGCTCCACAGTCGGTTTGTCCAGCAAATTTCCTCTTGGTGTTTGATATTGAATTAATACTAAAGCCTGTGGCCGTATAAGTGGCAGCATACTGTAGACCAAGTGGGTCGAAGAGCAGTGGTGTTCCTGTATGCACTGCATTCACGAGGTACAGTGTGCAAATTTATAAGAACCGATGTGCTTTCCAGCGCTTATAAATGTTATCACAATTTTTAGAATTCGTTTTAATGTTTATTTTTGAGAGAGAGAGACAGAGCGTGAGTGGGGGAGGGGCAGAGAGAGAGGGAGACACAGAATCCAAAGCAGGCTCCAGGCTCCGAGCTGTCGGCACAGAGCCCAACGTGGGACTCGAACCCACGGACCGTGAGATTGTGACCTGAGCCGAGGTCGGACGCCCAACCGACTGAGCCCCCCGGGTGCCCCGTGCTTTATTCTTTTTGATGGTGTCATGGCATTACACTAGGGATGTACCATAATTTATTGAATGATTTTACTACTGATGAACATTTAAGTTGTTTGCAGTTTTTTTGTGACTTCGAGTAACTCCACCAGGGCTCTGTAGATCTTGTTTTCACAGCTGTATTGAGATATATTTTACTTACCACAGTGTTGGCCCATTTAGAGTGTGTAATTCAGTGGGTCTTTGTGTATCCTTGGGGCTTATGTAACCATCACCACTGTCTAACTCCAGAACATTTCCATCACTCCCAAAAGAAGTCCTGTCCCCATTAGCAGTCACCCCAACGCCACCCCCCCCCACCGACCCCGGCACCCACTAACGCACTCTCCGTGGGTGCACCTGTTCTGAACATTTCACGTAAATGGCTTTTGTGTCTGAGCATCGTGTGTTCAAGGTCCATTCATGCTGTGGCGTGAGTTAGAGCTTCACTCCTTCTTGCGGCCGAGTAACATTCTCTTGCGTGGATAGACCACATTTTGCTTAATCAGCTGATGGACACGTGAGTTGTTTCTGCTTGGGAGCTATTATGAATCCTGCTGCTACGAACACCAGGGTACAGCACTTGGCCCTTTGCCTCTTCGGACACGTGTGTTTCCACAGGATCAGTTCTGAGGGAGAAAGGAAATCGCGCTTCCGGCTAGCTCTGCATCCCCGGACAAGTAGGTTCAGACACGTTCCAGGCCTTGAGGGATGCTCAAAGGTCGTTTTCTGCGGGGGCCGACCCTGCTCTCGGGCAGGAGCCCCTCGCTTTGTTGCGGGGCTTTGCGTCAGCCTTCATCAGTTTAACAGCGCAAAGCCTGGAAACTTGTAGCAAAGAAGAAAAGGCCAAGAGGGTCTCCTTATGGGGAATTGAAGAGACCCACCAGCTCCCGCTCCGTCTCCGCCAGGAACGACAGCACCGAACACATCTGCATCAGGCACCACTTGTCAAGCGATGTAAGAGATGCTCGGCCGTGGAAAATGTACCGTCTACGCTCTGAGGTCCCACGGAAGGACAGGATGCCTGAGAAGGGAAAAGGAGGCAATGATAAAATGTAATTTTTATGACAGTAAGGCAGCAGGGTTACGTTGGAAGTTTGGCTGGATGCTGCGAGAGGCGTGAGTATTAAGTATTGGCCAAAATGACGAGCCCGACAAATATGCCCTGGGATGGACCCAGCACACGGCGCGAGCCATCCCCTGAGGCGTTTAGCGTGCTTGCTTGCCTGTGAAATCCCAAATAGCAAAGCGTCTCCCTGCTTTCAGGGTTTCAGATCAATGAACAGGCAAAACCCAGCAGGAGCTCTTGGCTACCTCGTAACGGAGGGGATTCCGACCAGGACTTTAATGGATATTTACTGAGCGCTTCCCATGTGCAGCGCTGGTAATTAAACTCCACGATTGTCAGCCTCACCTTCTTCAGCACGGTGGCCCCCGGGGGGCAGACAGAAGGTATTTGCTCCGTTTACCGGTAGAGAAATGGAAGCTCTGGAGGCCTTAAGTCACCGGCTGAAGGTCACCAGCTAGAAGGTGGAGGACACGGGACTTGGACGCAGCGCCTCCTCTCAGGCAGCGTGTTCTGTTTACACGGCGTCATCGCTCTGCTGGGGCCATGTGTCGAGGGGAAGACGCGGGCCCTGGGCGCTCTCCCCCGTCGTGCGTGCAAGGGTAGGAGGATGCTGGTCGGGGAGGAGAGCAGGAGTGAGGGGAAACGCTCAGGGAGGGCACTGGCGCCCCCCTGCTCCTCTCAGCAGGTGCCCCTGCCCTGGGTGCCTCCTACCCTGCCCCCAGCTCCACAGCGGCCCCCATCTGGGCCCAGCAGCCCGCTTGGGGTGGGACTGCCCCCTTCCATCTTCTGTCTTCTTGAGTGTTGACCTTGACTGGGACACTTCCCAGAGCCCCCGAGGCCTGCACAGGCCTGTCTAGCGGCTACAAGAAGTCCCCGTGTGGTTAGCCGCGGTCACACACAAGTAAGGACCAAATGCACACGTCCTATCCGCCAGAGAGAGGAGAATCCGGCAGCTTTCTGCTGGTCTCCTGCACCCTCGCAGATGTCCTCCTCATCAACACGCGCTGAGTAGTAGCCCGGGGAGATGCGTTAGATCCCCAGAGAGGGGCACCGAGCCCACACCGCTGAGGTCAGCCATCCACGCTTAATCTCCTCTTAAGCATGAAATTTGGGTGGCGCCTGGGTGGCTCAGTCGGTTGATCGCCAGACTTCGGCTCAGGTCATGATCTCAAGTTCGTGGGTTCGAGCCCCGCGTCAGGCTCTGTGCTGACAGCTCAGAGCCTGGAGCCTGCTTCAGATTCTGTATCTGCCTCTCTCTCTGCCCCTGCCCCGCTCGCACTCTCTCGCTCTCTCTCAAAAATAAATAAATGTTAAAAAAAAAATTTAAGCATGAAATTCAGGTCGCAAAAGAGGTTTGACTTCCGCAGAAGGCAATCGCGTCTTCATTATCCCAGCCGGTAGTAAGCTTTAGAGGGCTTTTTATTGATTCGACCTGACTTTTTTCTTTACTCCAACAGTTTCAAATTTCATTTGGACAGAAGTGTCTCAGCTGTTTATCTTTTTAAAAATCCGGCTGAAGTAGTAGTAAATGCTTTTCAAGCGTAGCGATGGTCCAGATCGCCCAGCAGCTAGGCGACATCAGCCCCGAGACTTCCAGAAGCAAGGAGGATTGGAACCAATATGGGGCCTGGGAGGACGGGGGTGGGGGAGAGGCGGCCAGCGGAGGCCGCTCACTGTTACTTGCGTTACGTTTCAGAGGACTCCTCTCTGTCGCTCTTGCCACCTTTCAAGCAGAGCTAGAACATTCTATTCCAGTTTTTTCCAAAATTATCTTGTGCTCCGCTTTGGGAGCTGACTTAATACGGAGCCGGGAATGGAGACACCCAAAACAGAAGCACACAAAGCCAGGCATTTGTGCCCGACAGAGCGAGCTGCCCCCTGGTCTCACGCCCCACGGTCCCGCCCCGCTGCACGCCAGCCCAGAGCGCCTGCTGAGAAAGACGAGGGCCCACCTCAAACCTTTATGAAATAGGAAAGCCATTTAAAATATTTTCAAGGTCTCATGGCACCTTCTTAATTAAAAATTAAAATGTCCCCCCAACCTTTTGATTAGAATGCCTTCTGAAAATGGAATCTGTTTCAGTGTATCATCTTAGAATTAATTAGGGTTCGTTAAAAAAAAAAAACAAAAAACAAAAAAAAAAACCCTAACATATCTCCAAGACTTCTCTCTTTGGATTTAATTAGAAAAATGAGTTTAACACTTTTGTAAAAGGCTGTTTTGCTCTGTTCTGTCAGAACACGCTGAGGTTTGCACTGGGGTTGAAACTTTCACGGGGACAGACACAGAATGTGCTTTTGTTCTCGTAGGGTTGGATGGCGGGGCCAGAGATGAGGTGGGAGGTGACGGGTTGGATAAACATTTCCAATTTTGCCTTTTGTTGCTTCATTTTCATTTCCTCAGAGACCCCTGGGTCCTGCCGAAGGGATGTCTGACTAGATTCTTGGTCCCGGGCCCCTAGAGGCGCAGCTCCCCGGCCACTTGAAGCAACGAGAGGTCCTCCCAGCAGGGGACAGCGTGCCAGCCCAGTGCCGAGTGCGTTGGTGGCCCCAGCCGAGGACTCTGCGTTTGAAACTCCCACAGCAGGATTCCTGGCCGTACTTGTTTATCTTACACTAAATTTCTTGGTAATCTTGCATACTTCAAGCCTGACTTAGCAAGAAATACACTTTTGTTTTTCAACGTGATGCTGAGACTTTTCTTATTTAAGCTTGCATGTTTGTACGTTGACATGGCAGAAAAAGGAGCCGTATTAGAACTAGTCTCTAGCAATCGTTGGACCTGGAAAGATCAGACATTTTGGTGGATCTGGAAAGAGGTGCATAGTCATCATAAAGAAGGCAATGAAAAGAGCAAATCGCGTGTGGGGCGAAACACGAAGGATGGGTTCTGGGAGGCTGTTGAGGGGGACCCACAGGGTGGGGGGCAAGCGTGGGGTTGGCTCAGTCCGTCGTAACAATACCACGGACTGGCCGGCTTCTAAACCACGGAAATCCAGTGTTCCCAGTTCTGAGTTCGGGTGCTGGCATGACCGGTGAGGGCCCTCTTCGGGGCAGCAGACTTCTCGCTGTGTCCTCACAGCCTGGAAGGGCTGAGGGAGCTCCCTGGGGCCTCTTTCATGAGGGCGCTCAACCCCCTCCCCAAGACCCCACCGCCCAACACCTTGAGCATTAGGTGTTGCCACATATGAATTTGGGGGAGACGCAAACTTTCAGACCCCTGCATGAGCAGATGGAGCCCTGAAGCCTGGGGCCCAGGGAGGCCATGTGGGGGCTCGTCCCTAGCTCCAGCTCACCCTTCTCAGCCCGGGCTCTGCCGGAGACTCTGGCGTGAGATCTGCAGACCTGAGTCATCTTGTGCGATGCCCAGCTCCCACCCCACGCTTCAAGCCTTCCACCTTGCTGAGGTTGGAGGCCTCCCAGCAGCCTTGCAGGGGCCAGCGCTCTGGCTGTCGGGGGCTTGAGTAGACTTGGAAGGGCCCTGGAATCGTCACACAGGGACCCCACAGCTGAGGGATGGCACTGGGGACTGGGAGCTCCTGAAGAGACTTGCGGATTTGGGATAACCCATTTATGACTTGGTGGTACCCCACCTCTCCCTGCATCTGGGCAGAGGCCCTGTCCTGGGCTGGTGGACCAGTGGCCACGTGCAAGTTCTGGCCAGTCCCTCCTCTCTTCTGCGGGATCTCTCCATCCCGTCTCACCTGTGTAACGGCACTCCACCAGCAGTTTTCTCCACTCCCGCCCGCTGGGTCCTGCCCGTCCCTTCTTCCATTTCAGAAGCCCTCTCCCAACTGGACTTCCCATTTCCATGGCTACCCTCTTCCTCTCCTTTCCTTTCCAGCAGAGATGCCTCAAGGGCTGCCTGTGCCTGGGGTCTCCAGTTCCACGACTCTTGGTTTCTCTTGAATCCCCCAATCTCTGTGGACTTTGCCCACAGGGTTCCCCTGGAACTGCTCTGTCACGTCACCATAATCCAGCGATCAGTTCTCAGCCCCCAGTTCAACTAATGCTCAGGACTCTACTCGGTTTGCTGGATTTCCTCCTCTTTAGGATCGCTAAATGGTAGAGAGCCAAAGAGCCCAACCCTGGGCCTCTTCTCCGCCCTCTTTTGGTGAGCTCGGCCAGGCTCCTGGCCTTAAGTAGGCATCTATACACTGCTGGCTCCAGTCCTTGTCAGAGATACACTGCTGGCTCCAGTCCACATCCTTAGACGCTACGCACATCTGTACATCTGTATACTAAAACTCTGGCCCAGGGCATCTGGACACTGGTGACTCCAGCCTACCACTTGCCCCTCCGGCCCTCACTTATATATCTGTTGACCTTCTCAGCATTCCAGCTTGGGTGTCCAAGAGCCTCTCACCCACCTCACACCTTTAAAACTCAACTTCTGAGTGCTCCCCAGTCCTCGTGCTTCTCCCTCGGTTTTCCTGATCTCATCCTTTTCCCTGCCAAAAATCTTTGACACAGTCTTACCTCCCTTCTCTCACACCCCACATCCAGCCCATCAGTAGATCCTATCGACTCCACCTCCCTTTATCCAGAGTCTGACTGCTTTGCACCCCTCCACTGCCATCACCCAGGCTCAGCCACGTCACCGTCTCTCACCTGGACCATCACACCACCCTCTTGGCTGCTCTGTCTCCTTGCATCCTTTTCCTTCTTTGCCTGTTCTCAACCCAGTAGCCAGAGGCACCTGGTTAAAACCAAGTCAGATCAGATCATTCCCTGGGCTAAAACCCTCTGATCACTTCTATTTCATCCTGAGCAGAAGCCGAAGCCTGTATGATTGTCTCTGTGGGCCTTTCCCCCTCTTCTTGTCTCCTGGTTCGCCCAGCTCAAGTCACCAGCCAGGCATGGCCTCATCTCAGGGCCTTTCCACTGGCTATTCCCTCCACAGGAATGCTCTTCCCCTAGATGGCTCAGCCCCTCACTTTCCTTGTTTCCTTAATGAGTCTTCTGGGGGAGGCATTCGGCAATCCTTTAAAAATTGCAGCCCCATCTCACCCCACTGCTCCCTGCCTCCACTCCATTCCCACCCCCTACCTCCGGCATCTATCGCCATCTGACATATTGTAGATTTTCTTATTTTGTTTACTGTCTCTATCCTTCCCCACCCACCCCCACTACCTGGGGACAGAATATAAGTTCCAGAAGGGAAGGGAACTTTGTCTGTTTTGATTAGTGGGAAATGCCTGGCCCATGCCAGGCACTCAATAAATAGTTTGTATTGAGATCAATGAATAATGTACAGAGGACCCCCATGTCAATCCTCTTTCCAGAGATGGGGTTTGGGACCCTCACAGCTGTGTGTCAGAGCCTCCCTTCAGATGCAGAGCGCAGGCAGAGTTGGCAGTGTCCCCTAGGCCTTGGGAGCAGTGACTCCCACACTTTCAGCTGCTGGTGGTCTCACTTCCAGGTTAGAGATCAGCGTTACTGCTTTGCCATGCGTTAATGGCCCAAATATCTGGCTTCAAACTTCCCATCTCCCTAGAACCCGGGTTCAGATTTTAACAGTGTGGAGTCTGCCTCCCCTTACTCTCAAGGAAACACTTTCATTCTGACTTGTTTATTCAAAGAGCGCCTCCTGTATGCTCTCTTAGGAAAAGAAGGTTGCTTTGTGTCAGTCATGTCTGTCTCAAAGGCCAGGTTTCGCTGGAGGCCAAACCTCAGCTGGGAGCTGAAAGTGTATGCCTTAATCACGCACAAATCTATGAGTGCCGGGTGCCTTTATAACCTAAAATGTGGACCCACTGTGGCTACGGCCACATACTTCCTGTTCTGTCAGCATGTTTTGAGATTCTTGGCCATGCTCCCCCCTTAGAATAAGGCCATCCCCTTAGAACTGTGCCCTCCCCTTGTAAGATGGGGTGCTATCCCCTTCCCTTCCAAGTTCCAAAGCCCAAATTCCTCTGGACAGAGCCAAGGCTGGATTGGCTTTGAGGTTAGCCTGGGTTTTTTTCTCGGTGGGTCAAGATTGGCCAAAGCTAGACACCTCCCTATCACTGCTCTCCGAGACTGTGTGTCCCTGTGCTTCCCAGGCCTGGCTTCCGCTTCCTCTTCCTCTTCCTCTTCCTCTTCCTCTTCCTCTTCCTGTTGCTGAGTGGGGCAGGAAGGGCAGGCACAGGGACACCAGATGCTGTCGGTTCCTTCCCGCAGAGTCCCAGGAGGCACTTCTAATGCTGACTCAACAATTTGGTCTGCACTTATTTGTCTGTACATGACATTTTCAAAAGTCTTTTAAATTAGGTATCTACTCCTCTGTTCTTACATCTTTTTCAACTAGCTCAATCCCCAGTTAGTTTTAGTTTGTATAATCCCTGCCCAGAAAACCCATGTGCAGCTATGAATATCCCACATTGTTTGCTTGATGATAAATAAATTCTTTCCTCTTGGAGAAAAAGGCACTTTCTCCTCCCGGCACTGGGAAGGCTTGTAGACGTCTCTGCTCTGATGCTGACCGCGGGGAGAGTTGGTCCTTCTTGGGTTTTGTTATTTCAGAACAAATATGGTAAACTGTTTCCCCCTTGGTTACTATAGAGAAGAGATTATTTGCCTTTCTCTTAGGGCTTCTGAAAATAATAGATTACATATTTGGGAGGGTTTTTTTTTAGATCTGGTTAATGTGAGATAGAGGGGATTGCTCCAGGGATGACATTGTTTGGTTTGGGAAGTATTCTTGCGGTTGCCCAGCAACAGGCTCTTAGAGACGGGAGTGGACTGCGTTGTCCCTGGCAACCGTTGTTACTCAGCAAACAATGAGGGCCAGCAAACAGCGCCAGGACTGCGGACTCCAGGTTTTAATTGAACATCTGCATATATTTTTCTCTGATGAAATTATGTTTGAGTTTGATTTGCCACAACAGGTAGACCTGGGTCCCCCTGGGGTCCCCGTGGAAGAAAACGTGCTCTCATTGTGACAGCTCATCCAGGGGGGAAGAACCTTTAGCCATTTGAACATATCCTAGACTGCTCTCCACTGGAGACTTGTTTCAGTCTCAAGTGGAATATCTTTTTTGATCTAATTCCTCGTGTTTGTAAAATTATTGCCTGGCCAACCTACTTTTCAAGTGCTTTCCAGCGTGATGTTTTCCTTGCGGCTGCTGGAGAATATCAGAAAAGCCGGGACCTGAACCCAGTGGGTCACATGTGACAACATTCACATATAAGATTGGCTGGTGACGGACACTGGACCCAGAGCCTTCTGGTTCTTTACTCTCCCTCGCTCTTCCTGTTGAGAAGTTGGATACTCGGGTGACCCTCAGGCGAACGCGTATATTGCGCATATTGGGGAAGCAGATGTGTTCCCTCTAACTGGAGTGGAAAACCCTCACCCCGTGGAGGGGCACTTTGCAGCCACCCCGTGGATTTTGATCAAAACAGTGTCACTCCCTACCTCCTCCTCAGTGAGCCAGAGATAGCGATTGTTTACCAGGGCTGGTTGCTTGGGTAAACACTGCCCCTGCCTTCATTCAAAGCCGGTGACACATTTCTTTCCCCCACTCTCGGCCCCGCCCTCCCCGCCCCGCCCCGCCCCGCCCCGCCCCGCCCCGCCCACCAGCCAGGGCTATAAATCCGGAACTGTTAGTCAGCGCAGGCTTTTGGTGGGGGCTCCGTCCTGCCTTGTTCATCTCGAGTGCAGTGTGTCTAAGGCAAGAGCACAGCGCCCGCGGTCGGTCAGACAGCTCCGTGGTGAGATTCGCTTTAGTTGTACGGATCGGTTGGTTTACGGGCAGCTCGCTCTGTAGCTGAACGCCCCGAGAAGTGTCCCTTGCACTTTTGCGCCAGCACCCCGACTAGTGTCTCGGGACAATGGGAAGTATCTGAACAAGCTTCCGACTTAGTCTTGCAGCCAAAACTTACAATGGGATGTCATTTGCGTTCTAGGACAAATAAAAGCAAGCTGTGAGTATCTATACAAGGCAAGCTTGTTAGCCACCAGCCCTGTTAGATGCAATAATTAAGATTCCAGTGACAGCCAGCGTTACTGGAATCAAAATGAGTAAGTTCTGACTTACACTAAGATGCCCCAGAAGATTAATCAGAATACAAGATTCTTCCCGTAACCTGTTACAGCAGGATCGCGGGAGAGGAGTTTGTGCTGAGGAAGTCAGTCCTTCCACGGAAATGCTACTATGCGTTCCGGAAAATTGGCAAGTCCTTTGTCAGGAATTGTCGCCTCGCTTAAAAACTTCCTATTAAATGGATCATTTAAAAAACTTCCCCACGGAGATACCTCCCCCCACGTCAGGACTTGCAGCTTGGGCAAAGCGCTTAACATCTTCGGGTCCCTTCATCCTGCGGGCAGAGGAGCAGGGCTGGCTGATTCGTACGGGCCCCTCCAGTGCTGGCCTGTTACGGGGGAAGTTCCTGATGTTCAGCTCGGCCGTTTGTCTGCTTTCGAAACTCCGGAGTGAGGGGTGACCCCGAGAGGAGTCGGGGTCACTTGGAAAGGTCCCGGGTGTGATGCTGGCAGCAGGAGAAAAGCCAGCCTCTCCTTTGCCTGAGTCAGTCGTGGAGGTACCGCCCGACGCTCGGGCCTATTGGCCGTTTCCAGGAACAGGAAGTGCCCCTGTCACTGGGCAGCACCGTCCTGTGCGGGGTGGGGTCAGTCGGGCAGATGTCCTGGAGCAGGGAGCCCCCGGCCAGCCCCTGGTCGGCCTGCCTTGCTCCTCCTCTCCCAGGCTGTCGGGGGCGCTCTAAAAGCCTTGTTTTCTTGAGGACGGCCTCGTCCGGGAACCAAACACGCACAACTGGGAGACAGAAAGCAGAACATAGAGAATGGCTTGGTTAGTCTAGAAGTACCAGGTTCAGCGAGGCCGTGGCGTCAGACCAGTGGTTCTCAAAGGGGGCCGTGCTGACCTTCAGGGAACACCACTGGGTGGTGCCATTTGGGGTTGTGATGAGGAGGGGAGGCCCCTGGCATGGAGTGTGTGGGGCTGGGGATGCTGTTCCACCCCCCGCAGTGCCTGGGATGCCCCACAGAGAACAGCGTGGCCCCAAACGTCTGCAGTGGGGAGGGGGGAAATGGTGGTTCAGAGAAGCGCCCCTCAAACTTTCATGCACGTACAAATCTCCCGGGAATTGGGTTGAAATGCAGGTTATAGTTTAGGAGCAGTTCCAGAAAAGGCAGAGCAGTGCCTCTCACCCCCTGCTGACTTGTCCCCTAGGGGACACTTGGTTTCCACGGCTGCGGGTGCTCCTGGTTTGGAGTGGGTGGCAGCCAGGATGCTGCTCAGCCTACCCCCCCCCCCGCCCCCACACACAGGGCCCCAGACAGCCCCCCGCAGCCAAAACTGATCCAGCCCCAGTGGCCACGGCACCGAGGCCAGGGAGCCCTGCTCTAGACGGACGGCGGGTGTTCATCGCGGTGCACGGTGCTGCTTGGGTCCATTCGGAAGCTGCCGATGGCGGCTCCCTGTGACCCAGCAGTCCTGTTCTAGCGGTCACGGGTGGGTGAACTTTGAGGGCCGCAGCGCTCTCTAGCCTCAGCCCTGCTTTCCGGGGCCGCATCAGTCCCATCCTGGCAGGTGTCATCGCCCCTGTCCTCACAATCGCTGTGGTGCTCACGGGGACGCCAGTCCCAGCCTCCAGTGGACCCTCACACCAGAATGCCCCCACCCACCTTGTCCCTGCCAGTCGGGACCTCTGCAGCCACACTGGCCACCTGCAGAGCCGTATATTTGGTGGAGGCAGCACAGTGGCCCGCACCCAGGCCCACGGGCTCAGAACCCGGCACATTGAATTCCGTTGGGATTGAACTGGGGGTGCCGAGGGGTCGGGTAGCCATCCCATTCAGACCATAGAGGAGGCCTCGCTTTCTCCAGAGAGCGCCAGCCAAAGTGGGTACAAAGCAGAGGGCAGGACGGGGAGGGCTGCAGAAGACGAAGCCCAAGTGGATAGGCCGTAGTGTCCAGATGAACCCGTGAGGCTGGGGGAGGGCGGAGGGGGGCGCGGAAAACAAGGTGGCGGCGGGGCCACGGGGCATGGGATGTGCCCAGCTGGGCAGGGGCCCCCGGCGTGCTCCCCACTACGATACCACTCTGCTTTCTGGTTGCTTTGTGGGAAAAGACAGAGGGGACGGTGGCATCAGAGTCATTATTGACAAGTCCCTCCCGGTGACCGAGTGGCAGGAAGAGCCGCTTCTTGACTTGAGCCAGACAGAAAGGGCCAAACGTACGTGTCCAGCTTGGACCCGTGTCGTTCGTCCACGCGAATCGTTCCAGCTGATCCACAGCTCCAGCCGGTGACGTAAGCTCAATTACGTACACCTGTAGAGCAGAAACCTGAGCTCATGATATTATTCTGAGTTCTCTTTGCCGTGGGGCGGAGGAACAATTTACACGGGAAGGACACGGCCTCTGCAGCACACACAGTGGGAGCCTCGGGGGTGTTCACAGACCAAGTGCGCCTCCTTTGCCGAAAGGAGGAAGACCCGGTTCGAACCCAGCACCCAGCTCTGCCTCTTCAGGCTGTGTGGCCTCGGGCTCTTGCTTGACCTCTCTGAGCCTCCGTTTGTCCCTTGTTGTTTCTAAAACGAGGATGATAATGGAGTAGCTTCCCGAAGAGTTAAGTAAGATCACACTTGGCCCAGAGTCTGGGGTACAGTTAGGCCGAACCGCATTGCTGGCCGCTGCCGATGCAGGTGTCTTTGGGGTTCTCACCCTTCTCCCTTTCCACTAGGTTGTATTCTATTTATCAGGCACCGGCTGGGGGCCAAGCTCGGGGCGGGCACGCCTCACGCATCATTGCACCTCATCCGCCCGACCCCTTTCTCAGATAAAGAAACTGAGGCCACAGCGAATGACGGAACTAAGATCCGAACTCATCTGTGGGAGTCCACGCGGCGGGTCAGCCACCTCAGTGTTTGCTCAGAAGTTGTGCCTGCCTTACGTCTGCGATGACGGCTGCTGGGTCTTTTCCGTGACGGACCTGAGACCCTATGGCGGGCTGGGAAGCGGGAAGCGAGCCAGGTGTCTGTTCCCGGGATGCGTTCACGGAGCGGGGCTCTCGGACCAGCTCTGAGCAGACAGTCTTCATGTCAGGAGGTCTGGAGCATCCAGGGCAGGCTGGGCCGCCTCGTGAGTGTGAGCCTCGCCTGGAACCACGTGACGCTCGATGCTCAACCTTCTCGAGGGCCACAGACCCTTGGCATCAGAATGTGACAGACGCCGCCCCACCCCTCAGTGGTCAGACTCCTAGTAGCCCTTGATTTCGGACCGGCAGTGTTGCCCTGGAGGCAGACCCAGAACTTCCAGTGAGCAAGGAGGAGGAGGCCGGGATTGCACCAGGTCCCTGGGAGGCGGGCGGCCCGGTCCGCGCTGGAGACATCGTTCGACGTGGCCCCGAGGCCTGGGGACATGCCTGCTGACCTGCACTAGTCCAGTGGCTTAGGAGGCAGAGAGGAAGCGGCAAGTCTGAGCAAAAGAAGTGGTTGGAAACCAAGTCTGGTGGCGTTCAAGGGATTATGAACGAGCGGCGGAATTGGGCTGCCTGCCAAAAGCATATTTCCTGGGTGAAGATGCCCGTGAGGGCTGGGTGGTTTTTAATTCACGCGCCCCCTAAACCCATGACGTTGTAAACGGCAACCAAAATCAGACTGCATGTGAGTTGACGTAACCATACCTTAGTTTGGACAATTTGTTTTTTTGAGAGAGAGAGAGAGAGAGAGAGAGAGAATGAGTGGGGGAGGGACAGAGAGAGAGGGAGACAGAGGATCCGAAACGGGTTCCGTGCCAACAGCAGCAAGCCCGAGGTGGGGCTCGAACTTGTGTACTGTGAGGTCATGGCCTGAGCCGAAGTCGGACACAACCAACTGAGCCACCCAGGCGCCCCCAAAATTTTAAACTAATTGCCAAATCGTGTCCTTTAGAGAGGAACGTAAGTGGGTGTTGCCCTGTTGCGATGGGGGGCGGGGGGGAAGGCCGCTGTCCTTTGTGATGAGAGTAGCCTGTCCCACCCGTTGCGTCCTGCCTGGAGCCCTTCAGACAGCCAGCTTGCAGGGCTCGGGCCCGCTCCTCTGCTGGACGGCGAGGGAACGTTTGGCTGCTGTGAAGAAAACAGGAACAGAAGCCCAGTTCTTACCAACAGAAAAAGGAATTTGAATTCTGTCGATACTTCATTCCAGAGAAACTCGGAGCCAGCTCTGACCCTTCAGAGTCGACTGCTGCAGAAGAAAAAAATGAAAAATTGAGGGACGACGGGGCATCCGAAGGGTTTAGGCAAAGAAGGAATAATGGGGCACCCTTGCTGGCAGTTGAGACTGGATACCCCCCAGAAACGGGGGAAGCCTCCGCAGGGCCCACGTTTCTGCCTCCAGTTCTGCCTCCCGTTGGGCAGAATTGCGGTCACTTTGTGTCCGGGTCACTGCAGCGTCCTCCTCTGTTGTCCTTCCTGTTGGTCACCTGCCTACCTGTGCCTTTTACCCAAGGGCCGTCTGTCCAACTCCCTTCTCGGACACTGCACTTCACTTAGAGCGGTGGCTCTCCTTCGGCCGCCATCGTTCCCCCAGGGGACGGTCGCCAGTGTCTGGAGACTCAGGGCCGAGGGAGGGTGTTCCTGGTGTGTGGTGGGAGGGGCCGGGGATGCCGATCAGCACCCCACAGAGCCCGGGACAGCCCCCCACGGAGAAACGGGCTGATGTCTGCAGCGCCCAGGCTGGGAGCCCTGCTTTAGCGCCCACTGGGTGGGTGCTTCGGTGGGGACCCGAGAGCGAGAAAGGATGTGTTAACGAGTACACTTTTCAGCAAGGAGATGGACATTTAGATCTCCAAGTGCACGAGCCTTTTCCGGGTGCCTGGAGCTGAGCAGGGCTATCCCGACGCCAGCAGGGATAGTTGGGACAGAATCTAAAGTGGGCATCGCTGGCTCCTTAGACCTCGCGCCCACACTGAAGGAGGTCCAAGAGAAGCAAATGGACGTGGTTTTTCTGGCCACCGAGATAACACTCGGAATGTCAAACGGGCATCAGGGCAGAAGCCGGGTTGGAAACAACGGTACTCTCTGACGGCGTCCTGGACTTGTTGCTTCTTGTTCACGGGAAAATAGGAATCGCTTTCTCGGGGGCAAGGGGACCCTGGTGCCACCAGTACCAAGGACCAGGAGAGCATGAACTGAGAGCTTTGAGGAGGCCATGGGTCTCTCCCCACAGGAAGAGGGAAAGGCCCTGTGTCTCCCCAGAGCGGAAGTTAACTGGCCAATCAGAACGAAGGTAACTAAAAGCACCGTTCTTGCTGCCCCCCCCCCCCCCCCCCCCGCTCCCGCAGAGATGACAAGATGTTTTCTAAATACCGATCCGACCTATGTAAGGCAGGCGACCCCTCCGCTCCGCACACGGAGGAACAGGAATAGAAAAGAGATTGCTTCAGGTTGTGGTGAGTCAGCGCCCGCCCGGCCAGGAGCAGGGCCCAGAACTGCCCTCAGCTTTTTCTGCGTTTCCTTTCCTGTCATTACTGGTTACTAGGTAACCGGAGTATTTTCCTGTAAACAGAAGCCTCTTCCCTTTGTGCCCAGGGCAGATCCATTCATCGGGCGGGCGTGATCCAGGCTGCTGCCCGCAGGTCCCCCCGCTGCCCCTCGCTTACACCCGGGAAACCCGGGCAGAGGCTCCCCCTGCCGAGTGTCGCCGGCAGGGCCCCCAGGTCGGGTGAGCCTTCTCAGGCCTGAGCCGCAGAGGGGGGCAGTCACACCAAGGAGGCTGTTCTTGCCCACTTCCTTCCCCAAGTGTGTCTTCATCAGGGACCAGGTGGCCAACGAAACCTGCTTGGCTTACAAACAACACCCAACCTCACAGGCTGGGCAATGGCTCGCATTCGAGGCCTCTCTCCTCTTGACTGACCATCTCGAGGCCCCCAGAGCCCAGTCGAAAGTGGCCACAGATGAAGGGAGTCGGAGGAAGAATGCTCAGGCCCCCGCCTTGGGCAGGGTTCTCCTGTTTAGGGGAGCAGGCAAACGAAGCTGAGGGAGCAAGCGGGGAGTCAGACAGACCGATTCCCAGTTCCCATTGCAAGTTCAAGTTCAGAGCAGAAGCACAGACCCACACTCTTCCCTACCAGACCGTGTCCAGGGGTCGAGGGTGACTGCCATCACTCAGGAGCCTGACCAGCTGAGCGGAGAAGGCGAAAAGCAGAATTTAGGGATTCCCCGGCCTCACATCCTATGTGGTTGGTGCCCTTGTCCCGGGGGCCAGCCCTGCCCCTTCCCCTGCTGGTCCCTGTTCTGCCGGGTGGAGGGGTCACTCACACCCAGCCTCACACCTTCTAGAAGGACTCCCCGATCCCCTGCTCTCATCTCCAAGGGCTGCTCGCATGGCGAGCCAGCACACGCAGAGAGAGGCGGTGACAAAATGTGCCTGCACATACCCTTTTGGACTGACAGCTAATTGCCGGGTGGGTTTTTATTTAACCTTTTATCACGGAAAACTCAAACATCTACAAACTAGCACACGGTATAATGAGCCCAGTGCAGCTCTCACTGGGCTGTACAGGTATCATCATTCTGCCATTCTCATGCCACTTCTCCCTGCCCACCCCCAACCTCCACTCCGTTATTATATTTTTACAGGGTTTTCTGGGTTAAAATTTACATACTGTAAATGCACGAATCTTGACTGTCACCTCTTGACAAATGAGTGTCCCATGTAACGCATACCCTGTTTTCATGGAGAATGTGTCCATCCACCTCCCTGGAAAGTTCCTGCCTGTCCCTTGCCCATCAGTTCCTGCCCCCTACACTGATCTGATTTTGTTGTTTTTTAATATTTATGTATTTTTGAGAGACAGAGCGCGAACTGGGGAGGGGCAGAGAGAGAGGGAGACACAGAATCGGAAGCAGGCTCCAGGCTCCGAGCTGTCAGCACAGAGCCTGACGCGGGGCCCGAACCCACGAACCGCGAGATCATGACCTGAGCCGAAGTCAGATGCTTAACCGTCTGAGCCCCCCAGGGATCCCTGATTTTTTTTGTTTTTTAAAAAACCTTAGGTTAGTTTTGTCTGTTCTACATCATGTACTCTTGGATACAGCTTCCTTCGCTCAGCATAATGACTTTGAAATTCACCCAGGGGTTGTGTATTTCAGAGTTCATCCTCTTAGATTAATCAGTAATATCTCAGCGGTGTTCCCCTGTTAGCTTTTAGCTGCATCTTTTGTATTTTTTTTTAAGTAGTTGCCTTAGGGATTACAATCTGCATCTTTAATCTAGCACAGCCTACAGTTTCTCATCCATTCTCCCGATGATGGACATTTGGGTGATTTCACTTTGGGGCTGTTGTGAATAAAATTGCTGTGAGCCTGTGTATACGGGGTTTCGTGCAGACATGTTTCCATATTTCCTGGATGAACACCTCGGAGATGCATTCTGGGCCAAAGGGTGGGTTTAACTTTCTAGAAAACTGTCAAACCTTTTTTCCAACATGGTTGTATCATTTTACATTCCCACACGTGTGTGAGAGTTACGATTACTCCCTGTGGTCACAACATTGGTTGTTGTCAGATTTTATTTTAGCCATTCTAGTGAGTGTTTAGTGGTATCTCATTGTGGTTCTAATCTGCATTTCCCTGGTGACTAACAATGTTGAGCATTATTTCATATACTTGTTGGGGATCTGGATTATCTTTGTCAAGTGCCTGTTAAAGTCTTTTGCCCATTAGATTGTCTTCTTATTATTGAATTATTGGAGCTTTTTACATATTATAAATAAAAGCCCTTTGTCAGATACTTGTTTTGCAACTATTTTCTCCCAGACTGTGGCTTACTGATTTGTGTTGTTGAAGTCTTTTAATGACAGAAGTTTTAAAATTTTCACAAATCTAATTTATTGAGTTTTTCAGTCATACTTATTACTTTCTGCATTCTGTCTAAAAAAATTTTGCCTATGCCCTTATGTTTTCTCTCAGAAGTTGTATAGTTTTGACTTCTTTGTGTAAGTCTGTGATCTAATTTAAAATCACTTTTGTGTGAGGTATTGGACAGGGATCGAAGTTCACTTGTTTTATTCTTCCCATATGGACATATAATTTGCTTAAACAATTTTCCTTTCTCTGTTGAATTGCTTTGTCACCTTTGTCAAAAATCATTTGAGGAGGGAAGGAGCTGGGGCTTCATTAGGGGGAAAAAAATTGAAAATGTAAGTATGGGTTGTTAGTTTCATATTGCTGGACTTGATTTATAATATTTTGTATGATTTTTCTATATGTGTTCATGAGAGATATTGATCTAAATACTTCTCTTATAATGTCTTTATCAAGTTTTGGTATCAGGTTTTTTTTTTTAATTTTATTTAAATTCGTGTTAGTTAACATAGTGTAGTATCGGTTCCAGGAATAGAATTTAGTGATTGTCACTTACATATAACGATGAGTGCTCATCACGACAAGTGTCCTCCTTAACGTCCATCTCCCATTTATCGCATTCCCCCACCCACCTCACCAGTATCAGCGTTTTGATGACCTCCTAAAATGAGTGAAGTATCCCTTTCTGTATTTTCTGATGGAATTGGTGTATTAATTTTTGTTTCAGTGTTTTATAGCATTTAACAGTGAAAGTCTCTGGGCCTGAAGTGTTCTCTGTAAGGAGGATTTCAATAACATATTCAATTTCTTTGTTAGATATTCCATCCACAGTTTCTATTTCATCTTGTGTCAGTTTTGGTATGTTGTGTTTTTTAAAAAACGTGTTCATTTGATCTAAGTTGGTGAATTTATTGGCTAAAGTTCATAATAGTTCCTTATCATTTTGGTTTCTATACGATTTATAATGATACATCTCATTTTGCTTTTGATATTGGCAATTTGGGTTTTTTTTCTTTCTTTTCTCTTATCAATCTTTTATAGGGGGTTGGCAATCTTTTCTCTAAGACTTTATCTTTTTTAGGGCAGTTTTAGGTTCACAGCAAAATTGAGAGGAAGATACAGAGATCTCCCGTGTCGTCTCTGTCCTCACACGTGCACAGCCTCCCCCTTCGTCAACATCCCCCCCCCCCCCCCCCCCGCCCCAGAGTGGTGCATTTGTAGAGGAAATCTGCACTGACACATCGTTATCACCCAACGTGCATAGTTAACATTAAGGTCCACTCCTGATATGGTACATTCTGTGGGTTTGGACAGATATATGATGACATGTGTCCACCACGGTAACGTAGCATCACACAGGGTAGTTTCTCTGCCCAAAAAAACCCTCTATGCTCCACCTATCATCCCTCCTTCCCCTTAAACCTCTGGCAGCCACTGATCTTCTTACCATCTCCATAGTTGTTCCTTTTCCAGAATTGTCATATAGTTGGAATCATACAGCATGTATGCATTTACCTAATAGAAGAAGTTAGTATAAATAGTATAAAATAGTATAAATAGTATAAAATAGTATAAATTTACTTTTACCTAATAGTATAAATTTATGTTTCCTCCAGGTCTTTTCATAGCTTTATAGCTCATTTCTTTTTGGAAGAAATTTCACTTTTGGAGAAATTTGGGTTCTGTTGGTTTTTTCTCCATGGTTTGTGGAGTTTTCTTTCATTATTTTTTGACTTTATTATTTCCTTTTTTCTACTAAAGTTTGGTTTGCTTATCTTTTTGTCGCTTCCTAAGGCTGAAAACTTAAATGGCTGATTTTTAAGCCATCCTTTCGAACTTAAGTTTATAAAGCTAAACATTTCTCTCTAAGCACTGCTTTATATGCATCCCACAAATTTTGATATGTGATGTTTTCATTATCAGTCAGTTCAAAATATTTTCTAGTTTTTCTTATGGTTTATTCTTTGACCTGTGGGTTATTTTAGAGGTGCATTTAAAAATTTCAAAATATTTAGCGTATTTCTAGATATCTTACTGACTTCTAATTTATTCCGTTGTTGTCAAAATACATATATTTACTTTATGGCCCAGAATATGACCCACCTCAGCGAATATTCCTTGCACATTTGAAAAGAATGTTCAGGTTTGGTTTGTTGTGTTATATAAATGTCAGTTAGGTCCCTGTGGTTGATTGTGTCATCCAGATACTCTGTATCCTGACTGGTATTTTTGTTTGGTTTCTATCAAAAAGGAAGAGTGTTTCCACTCCAAATCTCCACTGTGACTATTTATCTATTTTTTCCTTTAAGTCCATTAATTTCTTCTTTGTGGTAATTTGAAGCTGTACTACTAGCTGCGTGTACCTTTGTCATGATTAGGTCATCCTGATAAGTTAATTGACAATTTTATCAGGATGAAATGTCCCTCATTATCTCTAGTAATATTCCTTGTCTTGAAGTTGGTTTTGTCTCCTCATTACAGCCACTCCAGCTTTCTTAAGATTAGAGTTTGCATGGTATGTCTTTTTCCATTCGATTACTTTCCACCTTTGTGTGCCTTTGTATTTAAAGAGGATTTCTTTGGGGGCTCCTGGGTGGCTCAGTCGGTTAAGTGTACTGCTTTTGGTTCAGCTCAGGTCATGATCTCACAATTCGTCAGTCTGAGCCCCACATCGGGCTCCATGCTGACAGTGTGGAGGCTGCTTGGAATTCTCTCTCTCTCCCTCTCTCTGCACCCTCCTCTCAAAATAAATAAATCAACTTTAAAGAGGATTTGTTTTGGGGTGCCTGGGTGGCTCAGTCGGTTGGGCGTCTGACTTCGGCTCAGGTCATGATCTCAATGGTTTGTGACTTCGAGCCCCGCCTCAGGCTCTGTACTGACACCTCAGAGCCTGGAGCCTGCTTCGGATTCTGTGTCTCCCTCTCTCTTGGCCCCACCCCAGCTCATGCTCTGTCTCTCTCTGTCTCTCTGTCTCTCTCTCAAAAATAAACATCAAAAAAAATTAAAGAGGATTTCTTTTAAAAAGGCAACTTACCATGGGATCTTGGTTTTTTTATCTAGGCTGACCATTTCTGTCTTTTCATTCAAGTGTTTCATATATTTATACTTAATGTGATTATTAATATACCTCAATTTAGGAAAGCCATTTTGCTATTTGTTTCATCTTTTTTGTTGTTCCTGTGTTCTTCATTTTCTGCCTTCTTTGAGGACAATCAAATATGTTTAGAATTTCATTTGCTTCTTCATTAGTTTTAAGCTATATATTTTTTTAATTTTTTCAGAGATTACATTAGGGATTACATGATGCATCTTTAATTTATCACAAATGAGATTACTACATGATGTAAAATGCAAGAACCTTGCATGCCTAATTCCATTTACCCCTCCCCTTCCTTTGTGCTGTTGTTGTTGTATAGATTACCTCTACATATGTCATAAAAACACACAGTAGAGCGTTATAATATTTTTTTGTTAAATAGATGTATTTTAAAGAAATTAAGAGGAGAAGGGGTGCCTGGGTGACTCACTGAGTTCAGCATTGGACTTCGGCTCAGGTCATCATCTCACAGTTCATGAGTTCGAGCCCCGTGCCAGGCTCTGCTGACAGCTCAGAGCCTGGAGCCTGCTTCGGATTCTGTGTCTTCCTCTCTCTCTGCCCCTCCCCAGCTCATGCTCTGCCTCTCTCTCTCTCTCTCTCTCTCTCTCAAAAATAAATAAACATTAAAAAATTAAAAAAAAAAGAAATTAAGAGAAGAAAAGGAAAAAATAAAGTTTTGCTGGATATAGAATTCTAGATTGGCAGGTTTTCCTCAGCGCCATAAATATGTCATCCCATTATCTTCTGGTCACCGTTATTACTGATGGGAAGTTGGTTACTATCCATACTATTGTTCCCTTACAGATCATGTGTAGTTTTTCTCTGACTGCCTTCAAGATTTTCTTTTTCTTTTTTTATTTTAGCAGTTCAACCGTAACACATCTAAGTCAGTTTTCTTTGTATTTATCATTCTTGGGCTTTGTTGAGCTTCTTGGATCTATAAGTTGATGACTTTTTAAAATTTTTTTAATGTTTATTTATTTTTGAAAGAGAGACACAGAGAGAGAGAGAGAGAGAGAGAGAGAGAGAGAGAGAGCGCAAGTGGGGGAGGGGCAGAGAGAGAGGGAGACACAGAATCCAAAGCAGGCTCTAGGCTCTGAGCTGTCAGCACAGACCCCGATGTGGGGCTCGAATCCACGAATCGTGAGATCATGACCTGAGCCAAAGTCAGTTGCTTAACTGACTGAGCCACCCAGGCGCCTCTCTATAAGTTGATATCTTTTACCAAATTTAAGAGATGTTTGGCCATTCTTCAAATACACGTTTTTCCTCTCCCATTCTCTCCTTTTCTTCTGGGACTTCGGTCACATATATGTTAGACCGCATGTTCTGTTCATTTTTCTTCAGCTTTTCTCTCTCTCAGTTCTTCATTGGGTTCCATTGATCTATTTTCCAGTTCACTGATTCTTCTTTCCGCCATCTCCAATCAGCTATTAGGTTTATTCAGGGACATTTCCATTTTAGTTATTGTACTTTTCAACTCCAGAATTTCTACTTGTGTTTTTTTTTTTTTTTTTATAGTTGGTCTTTCTCCATGGAGATTCCTGTATGTTCCTTTATTGTGCATATAACTTCCTTCAAGTTCTTGGCCATATTTTTAGTAGCTGCTTTGTCTGTATCACCTGGATTCTCTTGGTTTGGCTATCGACTCTTCCCCTTTTTTCTTGGGTACGGGTCATAATTTCCTATTTCTTCTCCTAGCTCATGATCTTTGTTGGGTCCTGGACATCATGAATGCTATGTTGTAGAATTTCTGGATCCTGCTGTGTTCCCTTTGCTAGTGTTTAACTTGGCTGGACTTGAACCCTGCCCCTCATGCAAATATATCTTTTTCAGCAGCTCAACTCTCCTCTTAGTTTGTCCATCTTTGAGCTGCTGGTTTTTCTCCAAAACCCCTGGTGTCTTTCCCACACAAGTGTGGCTTAGTCAGCTCATCAAAGATTTGGGTGGACTCCAGGCAGATCTGGGGGCTCGCCCCCTCTGTGGCTCTCTATGTTCCAGGATTCCCCCTAACATACTGAACTCTCTTCTCTGACACTTCAAGACAACCAGACTGCTGCTTTCTGCCACCCAAACATTCATGGAGCGTGCCCCTGGCAAAACTCCAGAATCGTCAGTCTGACTGGCAGAAATCTTTCAAGGGTGGGCTCGCTGGCAGTGTCTGCCTGCTTTGGTCGCCCCCCCAGTGTCTTTAAATAGGTGTGTGCCCTTGAATAATGGACCTGAATTTTTTTTTTTTTTAAATTCAGGAAACTGGATCAGCTTATATGCAATGTACCACCTCTTAGATGGGTAAGGGAGGATTTCATGCCCTCTGCAGACAGGCATATTGTGTGTCAATGTATTGGGGCAGCCAGGCTGACCTACATGGTGTCTGTGAGCCTGTCTGTCTGATACTAACATGAAGGGATGTGTCCACAGAGAGTAGAATGGTCAGTCGCCAAAGGTGATTACATTTCCCAGAATAGTCCCAGAATAGTCTAACCAGGTAGATTGTAGGGGTGCCTGGGTGGCTCAGTCAGTTGAATGTCTGACTTTGGCTCAGGTCACGATCTCACGGTTTGTGGGTTTGAGCCCCGTGTCGGGCTCTGTGCTGACAGCTCAGAGCCTGGAGTCTGTTCCAGATTCTGTGTCTGCCTCTCTCTCTGCCCCTCCCCGACTCATGCTCTGCCTCTCTGTCTCTCAAAAAATGAAGAAACATTAAAAAAAAATTTAATAAAATAAAATAACCAGGTAGATTGTAAATGTTCTGAAGCTTTATGTGGATGCTCACTATATATAATTTCCTACAATTCAGTATGGGCTGTAATCCTAAAGAGGCACTAAGGTATTTATTTAGTTGGTAAATATCAGCTGCCTGGGTCGTGCATGGCACCGCGTACTACACAGAAGCCATCTCGTAGGATGCTTTTGTCCCACCTGTGCTCTTCATCGTACGGATCCCTGCGTGAGTTTCCTGGGGTCGCCATGCTAAGTACCACAGACCGGGTGGCTTGAAACACGTGAAATTTACTCTCGCAGTTCCGGAGACCAGAAGGTGTCACCGGACTGTGCTCCCTCTAGACAAGGACCCTTCCTGCCTCCTCTGGTTTCTGGGGGCCCCAGCCATCCTTGGCTTCCCAGGCTTGTCGCTGTATCCATCTATCGCCTCCTCTTTCGTCACACAGCCTTCCTCCCTGTGTGTCCTATCCTGTCTGTTATAAGAACACTGTCCCTGGATTTAGGGCCCGTCCTAATCCAGTATGACCTCATCTTGATCCCTTACCTTGATTATATCTGCAAAGACACTATTTCCAAATAAGGTCACATTCAGAGATCCTGAGTGGACATGAGTTTTGGGGGTCACTATTCAATGCAGTACAACTTCCCAAAGTGATCTGCCCCTTATGCTGAAACTCCTGTCTTTTTTTTTTTTTTAATGTTTATTTATTTTTGAGAGACACAGAGAGACAGAGCATGACCTAGGGAGGGGCAGAGAGAGAGGGAGACACAGAATCTGAAGCAGGCTCCAGGCCCTGAGTTGTCAGCACAGAGCCCGATGCGGGGCTCGAACCCACAAACAGCAAGATGATGACCTGAGCTGAAGTCGGATGCTTAACCAGCTGAGCCACCCAGGCACCCGTCCTGTCTTAAGTTTTAAGGGCTGTGCCTGGCTTCTGACATTCCGGCACTTGATGATTTTATTTGTAACCTTATAAACTTCAGGAGCACTGTTGTCATTTCAGGCCAGATGATATTTCCATTCGTCTTTAAATGCTGGCAGCTTCATCCTCCTAACAATTTGGATCATCCCCTATGACCCCTCCAGTTCTCTCATGCTGGTGAGATGTGGCCACAGGACCTTTGCAGTGGTTCCAGGGCCTGGGACCTCAAGACTTTGACCCCAGACAGTGTAATTTTTCGACCCACCTTCCAAAACCACATCACTTCATCAAACCTAAATTCTATGAGCCAAGGACCAACAACTATAGTCTATAGGACATTTTGTCATGGCCTTTTTTTTTTTTTTTTTTAAGAAATGAAGTCTTATTTGTGCTCAGCCAGGATCACTCATGCGTGTTAGCAATGGCCGCTCCTGTGCCAGCGCAGCAAAGTGTAGTAGTTGCAAGAAAAGCCTCTCGTCCTTTGCGGAAAAAATTTTGTGACCCTGGGCCTACACACCATATGCTGAGCAGGGTGACAGACAGCACATGGTAAATAGTGCAGTAAACCAGGAAGCACGTCAGTTGAAAACTTGGCGTGGTGTCGGATGATTTGCATTCTGGAAGTCGCATTCTGGCCGCGGTGAGCCGAGCATGGGCTCGCTGTCTACCTCACACTCTCACGGGCTCCCCGGGTTTTCAAAAGACTCAGACTGTGGAGCACAGTTATTTCCTGCCCGTGAGCAAGGAGCCGGCCTCTGACTCGGCTCTCTGGCTTCATCACTAGTGGATTCTTTCCACCGAGAGCCCAGGTCCAATGCTTTCCTGCTCCTACCACTGGAGTTACCCACTTCCTGGCTTCAGATTGGAACAAAGGGGTGCATGTGTGCAGATGACTGATTCGGATGTTGGAGGAACTGTGCATAAGACCTCGACTGCGCAACTTCCTGCAGAATAATTCCGAAGGTCAGTTCTGTCAGGAAGGCAGAGAGTTGGAGACCCAGGAAATACACATTGGAAATTCTCACGCCTCCTCCTCCTGTGGAAGAGGAAAAGAAAAGTAGGGGGTGCCACTCATCACATGGCTCTGGGGACATCTAGTGGTAAGAACCGAGTCAGGGAAACAGGAAAGCGCCACAGGCACAGACCACAGATCCGTGGATCCAGCCAGTGGCTCTCGTGGTGCCAAAGTCTTTGGGAGGGGGATGGGCCACGTCATAGAATATTCCTCATCAACAAAGATGGGGTCAAACCAACACTCAACAGATTTAAAACACTCACACGCTGCCTTCCGCTTTCTTTAGGCAAATTATATTCATCTGTTAGCAGTTTTTCTTTGCATTAAAAGAAAAAAAAAAGAAGTTTTCAACAAATTGTTCACTCATCCTCAGAGGTGGGAGCCCTCGCGGTGATAGAAGCATATGGAAAGTTCTGGCAGGTGCCTCCTGAGCAGCATGCTGTGTACCTGCTGCTCAGGCCCCGCATGAGGCAGAAGTGGGGAGACCCCACCTGTGGCTTGGGGGGACGTGCTCAGGACAGGGCTGTACCTGCCCACAAAGCCACCTCCTCTCTGCAGTTTGCATATTTAACAGCTTCTCAAGTGCCGAAGGTAGCCAGTTCTTACAAAGTGCAGACCGTCTGACCTTGAGCATGTTGATGGAATGATTTTTTTGTACCATCTGCCACTTGGTTCTGGTATTAAATGAGTCTTTTTGTATGGAATTAAAAAAATTTTTTTTAACGTTTTATTTATTTTTGAGAGAGAGACAGAGACAGAGTACGAGCAGGGGAGGGGCAGAGAGAGGAGACAGAATCCAAAGAGGGCTCCAGGCTCCGAGCTGTCAGCACAGAGCCCGACATGGGGCTCAAACTCACAAACCGCGAGATCATGACCTGAGCCGAAGTCGGACGCTTAACCGACTGAGCCACCCAGGCCCCCTCTGTATGGAATGTTTAAACTACCTACTTGAAAGATGTACGCATCTGGCTGCAAAGAAATACACTTGTATGCCCTTCTCGTGGGCGAGGATCTCCAGGAACAGAAGGCAGGACTTCTAGGCAGCCCAGGAGAAAATGCTTCTTTCCTCCCACTGTGTATTGCCTATCTTGGACAACGTCTGAAGATATTTTGGGTTGTCATGACTGGTGGGGGGTGGGAAGGGGAGAGGCGCTCCTGGCATCTAACGAGTGGAGGTCAGGGGTGCCGAGGTCGGCCTGAAGGACAAGCCGGCCCTGGTGTCCCCAGTGCCGAGGGGCAGAAACCCTGCCTTAGGAGAATGCACTTGTAGTTTGGGGTACCGTAGCCCGCCAGATGGCAAGCGGCCATCAGGAGCTGGTGATTCGCTGGCTGGATGAGTAAACAATTGTAGGAGCCCCGGAAAGGACTGTCTGCAGAGCTAACTTTCGGTTTTCTACTGGGAAAAACGTTTCCTGCCACCCCTCCCCACCCCCGCTGCTCTTCCTATGAGGCATCTGTGCCACTGGTTTCCCTGTCTTCCTTCCCCAGTATGGCCAGCCGACTTGCACCTGAAGGTAGCTACCACTTGGGCCTCCGTGGCTGCAGTCCCGCCCCACTCAACCTCTCTCCGCCTTTCTTTAGAACTGAGCATGCAGAATTCGGAGGGTGGATCCGATTCGCCGGCTTCTGTGGCTCTGTGTCCGTCGGCAGCAGCCCAGGCCCCCGTGGCTCAGCCTGTGCCAGCCTCTCCGCAGGTAACAGACCAGCCTGCCCGCTGCTCGGGGCTCAGGCTGTTCCGAGAAAGCCAGTGTGGCCCGGGGGGGGGGGGGACGCCCCCACTTAGGTTTGGGAAAACACTTGAGGCAGCGGAGAAAGGAATCTATATTTTCCCGAACTGACATTACGGTCCCAACGCTGCTCCTGTCAAAAGAGCAACCCCTCTGTTCTGTTCCCCCTGCCCCTCTATGTCACACTGGCTTTTTCGCTATTTGTTGCAAAGGCCCCACCAAGGACCCAACGCTACAAACTCAAAAAGAAACTTGGCTTGGTATATTCCTATCTTTTAATGGACATTTTCTTATGCCTTGGAAGTACCCCTATTACACGGGGAAACCTTATGGATAAGGCAAAAGATCGGTTAAAATTCTACCATCCAAACGGATACGTTCTTTACAATTTGCGAGGAGAGAACTTCCACGTTAAGGCTCTTGCCTTCTGGATTTCTACCACGGCTGGAAACACACCATAGACTTAAACGTAAAGTTAGCGATGTAAGACCACACCAAGCTGAAGGTCACGGAACAGACTGGAAACCTGGAGACATGCACGGAGGCCCCCTGTGGCCGTGTGACCACCTACGAGTACGAATCCAAAAGTCAGAAGCATGACAGAATTGACAAAGGTAGAAAAGCCCCATAATTCAGCCAAAACCAAAGGGCAGATGTGAAAGCGGCTTGTTCATTTCAGAACAGATAATCAGACGTGTTTAAGCTTTCATTTCTTGCAAACATGCAGCCCCGGTGTGGGCCTTGGAAGCCCGTCTCAGGGCACCAAGGGGATGTGATCAGATTGAGTTGTAGCTAATCGACTTGTTTCCCCGCCCACTTGAACCTGACACGCCGGCCCTCCGCCCCCGGCCGCCTTGGCTCCTTCTCGCCACACCGCAGTCTCGGGCCTGAGTGGCCCAGCCTTTCTCGGTAGCAGCCACGGGCTGGCTGGGGCCCAGGCCCTGCCTCCAGGGTCCTGCCATGGCCACCGCGTGCCTCCCCAGTTCCAAGGCTTCGTCCCTGCCAGCAATGCATCCGGTCCCCGCAGCCACCCACGCGCCGTCCCTGGCCTCACCTCCCCCCGCCCCCGGGTGCATTGTCTGCTCCCCGTGCAGACTCCCTGCCGCTGACATGGGGTGCTCTCTTTCTGGAAAGTTCCAAGCGCTCCTGCTGGTGGGCTTCCCTGCCTCCCCGCAACAGTGGGTGCCTCTCTCCTTGCCAGAGAGAAGAGTTCCTGCTGCCTCAGTTCCCCCAACGGGCTCTTCACGCTTCGCCTTCCGGCTTGCCCCGTCCAGCATAGCTTCCCACCGCGCTGGACACGTGCGGCCACCAGCCCCAGCTTGGTGCCAGGGATGGGAAAGGTGGTGTGGACAGCTGTCTGCAGGGTCCTTCTTATCACCCAGCCTCTCAGCCTGATGTCAGGGACAGCCCAGGCCACCTCGCAGACAGACCCCAGGGAGGGAGAGCTGCTGGGGGCAGGTGGAGGCACATGTGCTCCGGCGTGCGAACGAGAGTGTGTGTGTGTGTGTGTGTGTGTGTGTGCGTGCGTGTGCATGTGCACGCGCGCACTCCTCTCCTGCCAATCTCGCTCATGTTTCTGGAAGGTGATGGTGGAGTAGGTGGCGGCAGCCCTGGTTATAATCTGTATTTGCTTTAAGGACTAACCTCTGACAAGTCTAAATGTCCTTTTCTCCTTCCGTTTTAGAGGGTGTTGGTCCGGACAGCGGGCTCGGCTCCCAAAGGGGCCCAGATGCAGCCAATCTCCCTCCCCAGGGTCCAGCAGGTGCCACAGCAGGTAACCATAGCCCAGGTGAAACGGGACACATCAGCACTGAGTGATCCGGTGCCCTCTCTGGACAATGCGTCCTTTTCTGTTGTTGCTATTGCTTGGTCTTTGATATCTTCAGCTCTGTACCAGAAGGTTCTTTTGAAGCCTATGTTTAAAAAAAATTTTTAATGTTTATTGACTTTTGAGAGAGAGAGAGCGAGCGCGAGCAAGGGAGGAGAGGCAGAGAGAGGGAGTCACAGAATCCGAAGCAGGCTCCAGGCTCTGAGCTGTCAGCACGGAGCCTGACGCGGGGCTCGAACCCACAGACTGTGGACTGTGAGATCATGATCTGAGCCGAAGTTGGATGCTTAACCGACTGAGCCACCCCTTGAAAGCTATGCCCCTTGAAAGGCTCAGCCTTTCTCAAGGCTCAGCCCCTTGAAAGCTATGTTTAAAAAAATTCTTTTACTGCAGATGGTTTGCAACAAGCCAAGAAAGCTGATGATCTTTCATTCATTCAGAGATTCAGCATTTGGGGGGCAAGCCAGCACCCCGACGGAGCACTGGGGTGCTGAGGTAGACACGCAGACAGAGAGCCAAGTTTCAGGTTTGGAGGAACATGGAACCTCTTGGGGAGGCGATTGTCGTGCCCTCAGACGAGTGCACGACCCAGGAAGCACTGCTTGTGACATGAGGTTATCTGGCAACCGAGCTTCAGGGCCTGGGTGCACCAGCCACAGAGTCGGCCTGATCCGGGACAGCGGAGGGCAGAACTTTTCCGGAAGAAGCCAAATAGTGTCTTTTTTGGCTTAGCAGGCCAGCTGCTGGACTCTGCCACTGTCCCACAAAAGCAGCTGTAGATGTACCCGAAGGGGCGTGGCCGTGTCCCAGGGAAACTTAATGTACAAAAAGAGACGGGCCAGATTTGGCTGGGGTTGGCGGACTTGTGCCCTGTCACATACGGCATTAAAATTAGTGCACATTCCTGCCTGAAAGGACCCCTGAGCGTGATTGTGGTGACAGCTGAGACCAGAGAGCACACGTCTCTCCCCCGGCGGCTCCGGCTTAAATCTAAGCTGGTGAGTTTAGAGGAGCTTGTCCGGTAACTGCGTCAGTGAAAACGGGGGCAGGTTTTCGGGTCGTGGGAGAGAAGCGAAGGCTTCGGCAGGCCCGGTAGGGAGCCAGTGGGTCTGTCTCAGCTCCTTGAGGGACAGGAGAACAAGACTAGTGTCGTGATTCTAGAAGCTTCCTCTCTGTGGGGCCTTTGTCCCTGAGCAACTTGGACTGGCAGAGTGACTTCTGTGTTTCACCCAGTCCCCTGAGGCACAGCCCGCCCAGCATGTTAATTCCTAGAAGCTTCTCACGATCTATCGATTGTTAACTCCAGCACCACGCTGGCCTGGCCTGGCCTGGCCTGGGAGGCGGGAGCCAGTCCCATCCTGCCAACCCCACACGAAGGCTTAGCGGTCACGATGACACCCAGCCCCAGATTTTTTCACCCCAAAAGGAGGCTGGATTAGGCATCCATTAAGGTTCCCTCCGTGGTGAGGTTTTCAAGGTCTGTGCGCAGAGCTCTGGGTCTCCACCACCAGGGCCAGCATCCCTGTCCGCGGAGGTGCGCCACGGCCACTGCCACAGACGAGGCTTCCCGGTGCCCCCTCTGCCTCTCCCACTCCAGGCACGTTTCTCCTTCCAAGGACCCCGGCCCCTCTGGGGAGGGGTGCCAGGGCCGCCCGGCCACGTAGAATATAACCGGCTTGCGCCCCTTGCCCTGTAGGGCGAGGGGTGTCTGACGCCCCAGATCGGAAGCATAGGAGTAAATGTCCACAAAAGGCCACAGAAGACGCAGACAGGCTGAACAGCAAGGGGACTGGTGTGTGTGACACGAGGTATCTGATGTTCATGTTCCAGGTCCAGCCCGTGCAGCACGTGTACCCCCCGCAGGTGCAGTACGTGGAAGGCGGAGACACGGTCTACACCAATGGAGCCTTGTACGTGGGTTTCCTCTCCCCTCGGAAGGGCCCGCCTGTCAGAGAAGCGTGGGCCACGTCCGGAACCTTCTCTCACGACTACCCCACCTTTTTCCATTCGGGGCCTGTACTCGCAAACTTCTCCTCCTCCCTCTTTGGGTGGTGTGGGAACCATTAGGACAGTCTGAGGGCATCAGAGCCCTGCGGAGATTTCAGAAATCACAGGCCTTTGTAGTTTTTACTGCCAGAAAAGGCAGTCTTTCAACAAAATGAAACGAAACAAAAACCTAATCCAGCTTTTGAGTCTGAAGGTTCAGTCTTCACAACCCAGAGACCATTTTTATCTCTGCCTTCTCATCCTTGCCTGTGTTCACCTCTGGCTCTTTATGAGGTTGCTAAAACTTGATTTTCCATTTGTCGAGGACTTCTAGAATGTTCTGCCTTCCAACTATGTGGCGCTCGGGGCAGAAAATGATACATTTCCCATGAAGCTCATTGCGCTTAAGACACGAGTCCCTTTGCCCATTTGCTTTCCATCACCCCCTTTCGGAAGTTGAGGGGTGGGCATGAGGGCTGGCGGCCGTGACGGCTGGAGCTGTGTGAGCTTTTGCAGCACAGCGCTGAAGCTTCCGAAATATGCACAGACCCATGTCAGGACGTGAACAGGGCGTGAACAGCCGGTGAAAGCTGAGCGAGGTCTGCGGGTCGCCCCCGTGCCCCTGGGCTCGATCCTGCGCTGCAGTTAGATAAGCTGTCGCCCTGGGGTGGGTCGGGACAGGAAGGAGAGCACACTTCTGGGAGGCAGTCAGAGGGGCCTCACTGCCACGCGGAGGGGCCAGCTCACGACACATCGCTACGCTTTGGTCTTTTACTGGGGTCAGCTCGACAGGAGCGAGCGGACCTTAAAACTGTGAGTCTCAAGCCGCATGGTTAATCATTTAATCCAGATGGTAAAGGAACATCAGGCAAATTCTTGGTATCGCTTAGAAGTTCTTTTAAGTATGCAGTTTCATTTTGCAAACCTTTTCGTTCTGAAAGAATCAGAGACTCTGAAGAAGTTGCAGAATTAGCACACAGCCTCCCCCAGGGGGGGCATCTTCCCTGACCGCAGCACGATACCAGGCAATTGGCTTTGGGATACACCGCCAGCTAGCCTGCGGGCCTCAGTCCCGTCTACCGTCCTACACGCGTGCGCGCTCTGCGCCATTTTGCCCCACGAGTAGATTTCGTGTAACCATAATAAGACACAGAATTGTTCCATCGGTTTCGATGGGTCATCCCGTGCTGCTTAATATTTTCAGAAACGATCGCTTTGAACTTTGCACTGCCCTGACCCCTCGTGTCTGAGTGACCCCGTAGGCACGGTCTCCTGGGGCTCCGCCTTAACGTGGAGTCCTCCCGGACCCCGGTGAGACTCAGGAGGCACCTCCTCTCTTCCTGACAGACGGACGGCCTACGCCTACAACCCCGAGCCTCAGATGTACGCCCCGAGCAGCACAGCGTCTTACTTCGAGGCCCCGGGCGGCGCCCAGGTGACCGTGGCAGGCTCCTCCCCGCCGGTGGTCCCCTCCCACAGCATGGTGGGCATCACCATGGATGTCGGGGGGAGCCCTATTGTCTCCAGCGCGGGAGCCTATCTCATCCACGGGGGGATGGACGGCACCAGACACTCCCTGGCCCACACTTCCCGGTCATCGCCGGCTACGGTACGTACGAGGCTCTCCGGGGCAGCGGGGTAGACCCGGAATAGACTCTCCTCGGCAGCGGGGATGGTGAGCGAGAGGCAGCCTGGGGCACCGGAGCCGGAGCTCTGCGGCCAGGAAGGGCGTGTGGTCCGAGGCAAGTGTCCACCCCTTGGAACCAGGTACCCCGTGGCAAACAGAGAGGGTAAAAGGCCCCTCCCGGGCTGCTGTGGAAACTGCATCCGGGGCCAGCGTCGCCGTGCTGGTGGGACCGCCACCCTTGGCGTCGCCCTCCCAGAGGCCCAGGCCCGTCTATCCCCGTGACCGCTGGACCGACCTCGGCTCGGAGCAGTCTCCCTCGGGAACTGCACCCCCGTGTTGCCGCCAGGGTCCTGCCCCAGACTCTGCTCCTGACCTGCTTTAAAAACATGTCTGATCTCAAAGCCTATTTTCCACGCTTACTTTTATTTTAGTTCATTTGGAAAATTAACACAGAGTAAAACTGACCTTTCTTGGCACTCACAGTGGTGCCTTTGAGACCCATTCACGTTATCACACGAATCCGTACTTGCTGCTTCTTTGCTACTGGGAAGGATTCCGTTATACCGCAGCTCACCTATCCATTCACCCTTTGAGGGTCATTTGGGCAATTTCCAGGTTTTTGGTGATTATGAACAAAGCTTCTGTAAGTACTCACGTGCAGGTTCTTGTATGGACATACGTTTTCCTTTCTTCTGGGTAAATACTTACAAGCAAGATTGCTGGTTCACGTGGTAAGTGTGTGTTGAATGTGATCAGAAACCACCAACAGTTTTCCCAAGTGGCTGTACCATTTTGCGTCCCCCCCACCCCACCCCCGACGTATGAGTCCCGTCACCAGCACTTGATGTTGTCAAACCATTTTTCATTTTCGACGTTCTCATAAGGTGTGTAGTGATATCTCACTGTGGTTGTGATTTGCGTTTTCTTAATTGCTAATGATGGTGAGCAGCTTTTCATGCGATTGCTTGCGTTTCGTTATATGCTCTTTGGTGACCTATCAGTTCACGTCATTTGCCTATTTTTTAACTGGGTGGTTTGTTTTCGTACTGTTGAGGGTTGAGAGTTTTTTATATATCCTGGATACGAGTCCCCTGTCGGAGATGTGATCTGCAAATATGTTCTCCCAGTCTTTAGAGTGTCTTTCCATTCCAGATTGGGTAGAGCATTTCCTCTCACTTCACTATTGTGTTGGCTGTTTACATAAATTTAGAATTTTCTATATAAGTTTTAGGTCAGTCTGTCTATATCTACAAAAAATTCATAGTGAGATTTTGATTAAACAATATTAGACCTGTAGATCAATTTGGGGAGAACTGACATCTCTACTCTGTTGGGTCTTCCCATCCATGAACATAGTATGTTTTCTCCATTTATTTAGATCTTTGATGTCTTACGTCAGCATTTTGTAATTTGTAGCATATAAATTCTGTACATATTTTGTTAGATTTATGCCTAAATAGTTTATGTTTTTGGAGCTATTATAAATGGTATTGATTTTTAATTTCAGTTTCCAACTGCTCATTTTTGGCTGTTGGCCTCGCATCCTGCAGCCTCCCTGGACTCACTTATAAGAGCTGCAAGAGTCTTTTGTTGTCTGCGAGTGGGAACAATTTTACTTCTCCCTTTCCAATCTGGATGACTTTTATTCCTTTTCCTTGTCTTTTTGCACTAGCTAGGACTTCCAGTACAGTGTTGAACAGGAGTGGCAAGAGTGGACATCCTTGCTTTGTCCCCAGTCTTAGGGGAAAATCTTCAGTCTTTCGCCACTAAGTGTCATATTGGCTCTGGGTTTTCATAGATGCCCTTTTTCAGATCGAGGAAATTCCCCTCCATCCCTGGTTTTCTGCAAGTCCTTATCATCAATGAATATTACTTTTGTCAAATGCTTTTTCTTCGTTGATATGACCATGAGTGTTTCTTCTATAGACTGCTCCTGTGACAGATTACGTTGACCGATCGTCAATTAGGAAGTAACTTCCTCTCTTGGTGTGGGGCTAACCTCCTAAAATAGAAGGTGATGTTCCTGCCTCATCCCTGTCCTTTTGGTCCTGATGTGCTTTGGGGTCACTGACATCAGAGAGCACCCCTCCCGGGTTTTGCTGCCCTCTGTGTCCGGAGTGCTCTCCAGGACCCAGTTCTGTGGACAGGGTGGAGAGAAGTCACTTGTTCTCTAGAGGCGGTAGCATGTGGGGTGGGGTTGGGCCTGGCTCACCAGCTCGCACCTCGCCCCGCTCAGTCCCAGCAGGGCCTGGGTGGCCACTTGCAACCACACGTATACTCCCTCGGAGGACTGGCTGCAGGGATGTGAGTTTAGAGCGGATACTGATGAGAAAGCATTCCTCACAGACCACGTTAACTGTCATGAGCCTGACAGGTTGGATGTTAGTAAATTGCATCAGTACGTAATAGCAGCACATACTAGGGTCGCGGGTCACAGATTTACTGAGAAACTACAGCGTTCTCAGTGGTCCACACTATCCTGTTGCAAGCATATGTGCTGCCCAGAGCCTAGGCCACCCGGCCACTGTGGTTTGTCATCCGGTCGCTTCAGAAGAATCGTGTTTTTAAACCAGTTGGGAATCCAGGAATGGGCTGTGTTTTGACACCCCTCTCCATGCAAGCCCCGGAGAGTGATCGTTCCAGAAGACGATCTGGTTCCCGACCCTGCCTGCTCGCTTGTTTATCGACCTGTTTTGGCACAGGAACATGTCACACGTTTGCAGCAGGGATCTGTGGGACTTTCCAGGAAGCACAGAATTAACCCGAGGCTCCTGCCCCCAGCCCTTGACGCCTGCCAGCTTTGCCCATCAGAGTTTTGGGACTTTGAGTTGATTCCGAGAACAGAGGTGGAGGCTGGAGGGAATCACCCTGCGGCCTTGAGGAGAGGTTTCCGACTTCCGTGGTGGATTTTCTTGAGTCTCAGTTATTTCATTGGTATCTTGTAAAACTGAAAAGTGAGTTGCCCGAATGGTGAGTTTTCGATAAAGCCGCTTAGCGCTGCACTTTCTTCAACCACACCCGACAGAGGTTCTCCCCCGAGAGGCCTGCCCCTGCCACTCCAGCCCAGGATTGGCCCTTTGGGTCGTGTCAGGGTGCGGGGAGCCGGGGGCCCTCGGGCCGCCCAGGGTGGAGACCCTGCCGCTCCCTCCGCCCGCGGGGCTCTCGGGCTGCAGGCAGTCATGCCACACAATCGGGTGGCCCCCGTGGGCCACACCGTGGGGACTGAGGAAGGCAAACGGTCCGGCCAGTTTTCACAGTAAAAACACAGCACTCCTGTCCGTGCAGGAACCTGCCATCGCGGTGTTTCATCGGGGCCTAGGTCCGGCCTACTGAAGGGTAAGCCGACCCGGTGGCCAAGTCCCACTTGACCCCTCTGGGTGGTGTCTTTGTGAACTCTTAGCTTCCAGGAAAGCGGGGTCCTGGCTCACAGGTAGCGGCGGAGATCGTCAGAGATCGGGATGGTGTCTGCCCGGGCCACGCGGCTGGCCTTCCAGCACGTGCCGCGCCGAAGCCAGAAGGGTGAGAAGTGACGTCGCCTCGGAGAACGGCGTCAGGCGGGCTCTGAGCTTGCTCTGGTCGCATTCTGCCCCCCCCCCCCCGAAAGAACTGGCGTCAGCTTTGTGGCACCTGCTGTGATTTTCAAATGTGCCTAAGACTTGAGATCCGCCTAAGACTGCCGTGATTGCTTCCTCCTCCAGAGGAAGAAAACCCTCGTGTGCTGGGTTTGAGAAGCCAGTGGGGATCGGCAGCCCAGTCCCTTGGGACACTGAGTCGTCTTCGAAAACCCTGAGATCTCCTTTCCAACATGAGAAATGGCGATATTTCGGGCCCCGGACCGACGGCTTCAAGTTCCACAACGCACACCCCGGAGACACGTCCCTTGAAGTCATAGGAATTTCTGTACTGGTGTCATCAGAGACTCAGCTCCCGCTTTCAACACACAAGCGAGCCTCTCGGCCCCGAGGACCGGCACACGTGAGTTCAGAAAAGCCGAATCCCGGGTACTCCATCCAGCTCATCTGTGCTGGGTCAAGGCCAGGGGAGACCGTGAATGGAGCGCCCGTGGCTCCCGCTGTGTGGCCTGGCCTCCCGGTCTCACGGTGACCCTTCCAGGTGGCCCGCGGGGCCGGTGTGCCACCCACACAGGTCACAGCTCACGATGGATCACCAAGCACGAAAACGTCTTCTCTAGAGGCTGCCAGTGAAGATGCGGAACACCTTAACTGCACAGCGACCTCACACGCATCGCAAGCATTTGCTAGAAGCTCCCTCATCCTCTGCACATCAGAGCTTTTGCCCAACTGCCAGAGCAGACCCTTTGGGAACAAGCGCGCGTTGTTTGATGAAGGAATTTTGCCGATAGCGCATCCACTTTTTTCTCTGACTAAAAAAATACTTATCATCACTTTTTTCTTTAATGGACTCCTTTTTTTAATAATTTTTTAACTTTTTTTGGGGGGGGGTAGAGAGACAGAGCATGAGCAGGGGAGGGACAGAGAGCAAAACTGACACAGAACCTGAAGCAGGCTCCAGGCTCTGAGCTGTCAGCACAGAGCCCAACACGACGCGGGGCTCGAACCCATGAACGCAGGATCATGACCTGAGCTGAAGTCCGATGCTCACCGACTGAGCCACCCAGGCGCCCCGACTCCTTTTTTTTTTTTTTTTTTTTTTTAAGCGCAGTCTTAGGCTTACAGAAAAATTGAGCAGGAAGTTTGAGAATCCCCGTAGCCCCCCTGCCACCAACACACACACAGTTTCCCTTCTTAGCATTTGGGGTAAGTTTGGCAGGTTTGTTACCCCAGTGAGCCCATCTTGACACACTGTTATTATTAACTAAAGCTCCTAGTTGACATCAGGGTTCATGCCTGGTGCTGTGCCTTCTGTGGGTTTGGACAAACATTCAATGACATCATCACCCTTTTTTTAAATTTTTTGTTATTGTTTTTAATGTTTATTTTTGAGAGAGTGAGAGAGTGTGAGCGGGCAAGGGGCAGAGAGAGAGGGAGACACAGAATCCGAAGCAGGCTCCAGGCTCTGAGCTGTCAGCACAGAGCCCGACGCGGGGCTCGAACCCACAGACCGTGAGATCATGACCTGAGCCAAAGTTGGACGCCTAACCAACTGAGCCCCCCCCCCCCCAGGCGCCCCCGACATCATCACTTCTGAATCTGGTTTTGCGCATTTCTCCGTAAAGGCGGGGAACACTACCCGCGTTTGCTCAGGAGCACCGCTTTGAGACGGATCTGAGGTTTCCGTCTCTGGTCTCCTCTAGTGACAAAAGTAAACCATGTGAATGTCATCCTGGGCAACATTCTTCTGTGCTTATTCTGAAAAGCCTCAATTAATTTACTGGAGAAGCCGTTGTTCCTGTGCAGAGCGACACAAACCCACGTGGGAGGTCAAGGGCGACTGTGGACAAATGGGTCGTTGGTCTAATGAAAGCTTCTTCCACTCCCCGCCCATTTCTCATTTTTCTGGTATTTTCTCTCACGGCTGTGTATGCAAAATGACCACAGCGTGTGATTCTGGACTGGATCCCGGGCCAGAAAAAGGACAGGAGTGCAAGGACCGTCACATTCTAATGAGCCCTTTCGGTTGGCTGAGCGTGGTGAGTGGGGCTTGATTTCTGGGTCTTGGTCCTTGTGCTGACGTCACGTGAGACCTGGTTCTGTGCTCACGGGAGATGCTAACATTTCAGGGAGGCTGGTGGAAAGGGTCTGCGGGAATTCTTGGCACCAATTTTACAGTGTTTTTGTACGTCTGGAATTATTTCCAAAGGAAAAGTTTAAAATTTTTAAAAATTGATTAAGAAGTAGGAGTCTATTGTTAAAAGTTCTAGGAATTATAAGAACTAAACACGCTAGCTGCTAAAAATGATTACCAGTAGAAAGACTGTTTCTGTGACAGAAAGGACAAGAGAAGAGGGAGGCTTGCTGTTTTAGGTACCTTTTCCTTCTAGTGAATTCTTTTTTTTTTTTTTTTTAATGTTTATTTATTTTTGACAGAGACAGAGACAGAATGTGAGTGGGTTAGGGGCAGAGAGAGAGGGAGACACAGAAGCAGAAGCAGGCTCCAGGCCCCGAGCCGTCAGCACAGAGCCCGACGCGGGGCTTGAACTCACGAGCCGTGAGATCATGACCCGAGCCGAAGTCGGACGCTCAACTGAATGAGCCACCCAGGCGCCCCAAGTGAATTCTTAACCACATGCATATGTTACCTTATAAGTTTTCTTAAGTCTTTTAAGTTTTTTTATTTATCTTTTAATTTTGTTAATATTTATTTTTTGAGCAAGAAAGAGAGAGTGTGCGCATTTGAGTGGGGGAGGGGCAGAGAGAGAAGGAGACAGAATCCGAAGCAAGCTCTGTGCTGTCAGCGCAAAGCCTGACGCGGGGCTCGAACCCCCGAACTGTGCGATCGTGACTTGAGCCGAAGTCGGTCACTCAACCGACTGAGCCACCCAGGCGCCCCTAAAGTTCATTCATTTTTGAGAGAGAGTGAGGAGGAGAGTGCCAGCAGGGCAGGGGCAGGGAGAGGGAGGGAGAGAGAGACTCCCAAGCAGGCTCCGCACTGTGAGTGCAGAGCCGGAAGCGGGGCTCGAACCACGAACCGTGAGATCATGACCTGAGCAGAAATCAAGAGTGGGATGCTTACCCAACTAAGCCATCCAGGTGCCCCTATCTTATTTATTTTTATTTGTTAATTTTTTCTTAAGGCAAAATTTCTGTCACATAAGATTAACCGCTTTGGAATATGGAATCACTCACAATACCACACCACCATCACCTCTATACCCATATCGTTCACCAAAAAACAGTTTGACAATAGTCTAAAACACCCATAATGTGTAATTCTTGGTAGAATCGTGGGGCAGGGGGAGCAGCAGACCACAGCTCCAAAGCCAAATCCAGCCGGCTGCCTGGTTTTCTAAACAAAGTTTTACTGGCACACAGCCACGCCCCTTCCTTCACTTGTCTGTGGCTGCTTTCCAGCTCCTAGGACAGAGTTGAGTAGTTGTGGACAGAGACTGGCCCACAAAACCCGAAACAGTCACTATCTGGCCCTTTATAGAAAAAGCTTGCCAGCCCTTGATGTGTAAGAACTGCCTCAGAAAGGTAATCATACCTAACACAACCCCAACTAACACAACCCCCCCCCCAAAAAAAAACATTAAATGAAATGTGAGTCCGATATAATGCACCTGAAAGGACCCACACCAGGCTATTGGTAAAGGCCTCTCCTCCCACGTAGGGAAGTCGGGTGCCGGGGAGAAGTTGAGGCAGGGCTAGAACGGGATGGGCCAGGCCAGGTGCCCAGGGCACCAAATTTAAGGAGGCGCTCACCCCCACGTGCCACCCTTGCCCTGACAGGATCTTGAGAATGAGCCCCTCCTTAAGGTTGGTGCCCGGGGCACCTTGTGGCCCCACCGCCTCCTGGCCCTAAGTGGAGACCATCTCTGGCATAATCAGATTTTTGTGCGGCAAGCATGTATAATAGTACTTACACGTTTTTAACATGTTTAATGAGCAAAATAAAAATGGACAAACGGGAGCGCCTGGGTGGCTCAGTGGGTTAAGCGGCCGACTTCGGCTCAGGTCATGATCTCGCGGTTCGTGAGTTCGAGCCCCGCGTCGGGCTCTGTGCTGACAGCTCAGAGCCTGGAGCCTGTTTCAGATTCTGTGTCTCCCTCTCTGACCCTCCCCCATTCATGCTCTGTCTCTCTCTGTCTCAAATAAACGTTAAAAAAAATATTTTTTTTTTAAATGGACAAACAGATTTAAAATGCCCTGTTTCCCCCAAGCCAGCCTCCTCCTTCCCCAGCGGTGAGCCCCAAATTCTCTCCACGTTCCCACCTGGCCCTTCGCTGTGGGCCCCGTATCCTTTCTGCAGGCAGAATTCTGGGCTTTATATCCTTGCCCTCAAAAGTCCAACGGTGTCTCTTCCTTTTAAACGACTCTCCATTTTCTTTAGAGATTCTTTCAAAAGGGTTGCTCCTAAAGCATTTAAACTTTGATCTCCTCCGTTCATGGTCACATAACTGGGCTACATTTGAGGATGCAGGGTTAACACGTTCCTGTCCCGTCCCCACTCCTCCCTGGCCTTTCCAGAGAACCCCCCGGAGGCATGGTCCTGATGTCAGATTTTGGCAGACCCGTCTGGAGATGCCGGGGCCACTTCAACAGTGGTCATTGCTGGCCCTTGGTAGGGGCGACCCCTATCCCGGCATGTCCTTTTAATGTGATTATTTTGTTATAAGTGGAATGGCCACGTGGGCATACACTCATGAACCTCCACTCATGCCTCCTTAGGAGGCACCAGTACAGTCTTTGAATCAGGAAGAATCTTGCTAGGATTACACATGAAAGGAGAGGAATTTTCTAAATAATTGGCTTATTTTAATATACTCGGGAACTGTTAAAACTTGACCGCTACCTGCTGTTACGTCAGGTTCTTTTATCTTTGATCGCGAATCCTTATGTATTTTTTCTGCCCTCCTTCTGAACAAGCCCTCAAAGCATGTGTCCTTTTCCCCTGGCATTCTGTTAATAATTCATGTAGCAGAAAAAATGATGTTTAGGGGGCCAATCAAAAGGAGTATGTGCTGCATTACACCGAATCAAAAATAAAAATTAAGCTCCCGAGGAGTCAAGAAATGGACGCATCAGCATATGCACAATGCCAAGATGGAAGGAAAGTGCTGGGAGTTCAAAAACAAATGATTTTAGGGAAAGCTGCCTGGGCCCCGGGCGGGGTGGGGCTCCAGTGAGGCCACCCTTGGCCCCTCCTTGCTGGAGATTAAACTCCAGGCAAACATAAAATTAGCCTCTATGTTAAGCGTATTCAGAGAGTAGACACTAACTTCGCCAGCCACTGAGCGGACCGGATAAGGCGTTTGTACTTGTGCAGCGAGAGTCGCCCCTGCAGGTGTGCGAGGAAGACTCGGGCTGCAACCGCGAGATGCTCCTTTTCCGCAGATGCCGGTAGGGCCGCCCGCGCGGGGCTGGGAGGTGGCGCCGCAGCGCCCTCTGCTGGACCGGCGTGCGCACTGCGCCTCCAGCGCGGCCTGCCGGGCGTTAACCTCCCCCTCTGACCTTGGGCGGGGGGTTCCTTACCTTCTTTATCGCCTTCTGATGTTTACCCGACGTCTTAATTTTATTTTAATGTTTATTTATTTATTTTGAGAGAGAGAGAACGAGCAGGGGAGGGGCAGAGACTGAGGGAGAAAGAGAGAACCTCGAGCAGCCTCCAAGCTCAGCACGGTGCCTGATGTAGGGATCGATCCCACGAGCCTCCGATCATGACCTGAGCCGAAATCAAGAGTCAGATGCTCAAAGGGCTGAGCCATCCAGACACCCCAACTGTCGTTTTTATTTCAAAACACAACGAACACCTGGGGGAGGTTCCACTGTGCGTCAAATTAATTCTCTGCACCCGCGGGCTTGAGCGGACCCTATTTAATAGCTATGGGTTCTTCAGGATGGTCTTCTGCAGCCAGCCTTAAGTTGTGTGCTTTTCCACGATGCTCGATACTCTCGATACTCGTAGCTCTACAGTTTTTAGCAGGCAGTCCTCAAGACGTCTGGTACTCTTCTGGGTGTCCCCAAGACCGGCCCGGGGGCCCACCGGGTCAGAACTGTTTTCATAATAATACTAAGCCATCAGTCTGTCGCCAGCTTTCCCAGTGCTGACGTTTGCACTGATTGTGCAAAATCGACATCGATGCGCCCCCGGGGCGCAAACGCAGGCTCGAGCAAGGCGGAGGCGACAGACTCTCCCAGAAGCCACCGGCTTCTGCACCACCCTGCGCTCACAGCGAAAAAGAGAAGAGAAGCAGCGAATTCCGCACTGCAACTTGCTGTTACGGTTCACCTAAGGTCCCCGGTGAAGCAGTAAACAGTCATTGTATGAAACCCCAGTCCTTTCTAATATTCTGGGTGACAAAAGGCACTTCTCTGCCAAAGTGTGATGACTGTGCTAAGGAAGAGCCGCCGGGCAGATGACTGTGAGCTGCACCAGCCACTTCTGTCACGAAACACAGTGTTTGCTTGAAGGAATAACAGACAAATGAGGGGTTTTCAGACTGGAAGATTTGGCAGGCATTTTTCTCAAAAAGGAGAGCAGAGCACGACACGAGGCGGATGGGTCCGGGGGGGGGGGGGGGGGATTAATTTGGTTGCCAGTAAATTTTCAACCAAAAAAAGAAAACTTCGAATTTTGAAAACCTGGTATCCTTCTGATGAGCTTGGTAGTGATAATAACAAATGCGATTTTCAGTAGCGTTTAGTGAAGCGCGTCATCATTTGGAACATCCGGAAACTCGGTGAGCCAATATGTTCCACGTACCAGTGTGTGATGTTACAAAAACCATACGTGTGGGCAAAAGATCCATTCAAATCGCAAGAGAACAATAGGTTTTTTAATTGGTTGTATATTTTTTTAAATCAAGGTAAAATTCACGTAACATAAAATGCATCTTTTTAACCATTTAAAAGTATACAATGCAGGGGCGCGCGGGGGGCTCAGTCGGTTAAGCTTCCGACTTTGGCTCAGGTCACGATCTCGCGGTTCGTGGGCTCCAGCCTCGCGTCAGACTCTGCTGACAGCCCGGAGCCTGGAAGGAGCCTGCTTCCGATTCCGTGTCTCCTTCTCTCTCTGCCTCTCCCCCACTCACGCTTTGCCTGTCTCTCTCTCAAAAGTAAATCAACGTTAAAAAAAATTTTTTTTGAGTGTACGATTCAATGGCAGTTAGTACAGTCACAATGCCGTACGACCATTAACTTTATCTAGTAGTTCTAGAACATTCTCATCACCCTAGAAGGAAACACGCTGTAAACTGGTAACCCTGACCAATCGGCAGTCACCTCCCCCGCCCCCCACTGCCTCCTCCTCCAGCCTAAGGCAGCTAGTCTGCTTTCCGTCCCTATGGATTTGCCTGTTCTGGACATTTCACGTAAATGGAACCATACGCTACCTGGGCTTTCGTGACCGGCTTCTCTCGCTGAGCGTCATGCTTTTGAGGCCCATCCGCATTGTAAACGTGTATCACTACCTCATTCCTTTTCGTGGACGAGGAACATTCCATTGTATAGATATACCACGTTGGATGCATATATGCAGTCGTCTGTGACCGACACTCGGATTTTTCCTTTTTTTCTTTTTTTTTTTTTTTGCCATTATGAATGATGCCGCTACAGACATTTGTGTACCCAGGAGTGGAATTGCTGAGCCGTAATAGTTCAACTGAGTTTCTGTGCAACTTTTTGAGGAACTACCGGCCTGTTTTCCACGGCAGCTGTACCGTTTTACATTCCACCGGCCACGTGTGAGGGTCCTTTCTCTTTTCTTTCTTTCTTTTCTAGTAGCCGTACCAGTGCGTGGGAAAGTGCTGTGTCACCGTGGTTTGGGCTTGTGTTTCCCTAGTGACTAATGATGCTCGGTATCTTCCCATGTGCCTCCTGCAGACAGGTCTGTTCGAGTCCTTTGCCCATTTCTTAATTGAGTCATTTGCCATTTTGTTGTTGGGTTGTGACAGTCCTTTATACGTTCTGAATACGAGACCCTTATCAGAAATACGGTTTGCAAATACGTTCTCCCATCCTGTGGGATAAAGTCCCATTTATCTTTGTAAAGAATTTTTTTTTTAATCTTTTGTTTGTGCTTTTAGCATCATATCTTAAACTCCATTGCCAGGGGTGCCTGGGTGGCTCAGTCAGTTAAGCGTCTGACTTCGGCTCAGGTCATGATCTCGTAGTCGGTGAGTTCGAGCCCCGCGTCGGGCCCTGTGCTGACAGCTCAGAGCCTGGAGCCTGCTTCGGATTCTGGGTCTCCCTCTCTGTCTGCACCGCCCCCCCCCCCCCATGCTGTGTCTCTGTCTCAAAAATAAATAAATAAATAAAAATTTTAAAAATCCATTGCCAAATCCAAGGTCATGAAGATAAACTTATTGTACGTGACTACCTTATATTTTCCTCTGAGAGTTTTACAGTTGTGTCTCTTACATTTAGCTCTTTGATTCATTTTTGAGTTGTTTTTGTATATATTGTGAGGTGGGGGGCCAACCTCATTCATTTGCCTGTGGAAGCCCACTTGTTTGGAAGTTTACTCTCTCTATTCAATGCTCTTGACAGCCTCGTCAAAACTCAGTTGACCACAGATACATGGGACTCTTCCTGGAAGTTTGATTCCACCCCACTGGTCCGTATGCATCTACCTATATGTCTCTCCTTATCCCAGTACTGCACTGTTCTGGTTACTGTAACTTTGTAGTAGGTTTTGAAACTGGGAAACGTGAACCTTCCAACTTTGTCCTTCTTTTTCAAGATTGTTTTGGCTATCCGGGGTCCCTTGCAATGCCATACGAATTTTACGATCATCTTGTCCGTTTCTGAAAAAGCAGTCAGAAGTTTACTAGAGGATTTTCATAAGGATTGCTTGGAGTCTATAGATCAACCTGGAGAGTATTAATCTAAATATTAAGTCTTCCAGCCCGTGAATACAGGATGTCTTCTGCTTATTTAGGTCTTTAATTTCATTCAACAACGTTTTATAGTTTAACGTACAAATGCTTTACCTTGTTGGTTAAATTCATTCCTAGGTATTGGATTTTCTTTGACGTTACTGCAGACAGGACTGTTTCTTTATTTCGTTCGCCTCTTGTTCATTGTTGAGACAGAACCGATTTGTGGGCATTGATCTTGTAACCTGCAACTCTGCTGGGTTGCTTATCAGCATTAACAGTGCTTTGGTGGGTCCCTCGGGATTTTCGGTATTTAAGATCACATTATCCGCACGTTACTTCTTCCTTTCCAATACGGATGCCTTTGGTTCCTCACTGTTGCCTGACCCCCCCGGCTAGAACGTCCGGCACAGTGTTGGGTAACAGTGAGGACAGCGGAGACACACACACAGCGGTCAAAAGAGGTGATGGGCAAAGCAGTAACCCTCTTGCTCCCGCACTCAGCCCCAGGAGCCCCGTCCAGCTGCGCTTTCCGAAATACGTGCTCCCCCTGCTCTCTGCACGAGCATCACTGAGGTCTGCCTTCCGTGCGTGTTTGAGGAAAGTCAGCGCATTAGGTTTACTTCCTTCCATTGCAGTCCTGGGCCTGCGTGGTGGCCTCCAGCAGATTTTCAGTTTCCGTTTGACGTGCACAAGTCACATTCAGCACGGACCGATGTGGTGGGAGCCGCCCACAACCGGCTATTTCCTCCTGTGCGTCGACCCACTGCACCACCTCAGCTCCTTGCCTCCAGGAAGTCCTCGGGACCCAACTCAGAAGCCCCTTCCCCCAGGAAGGCCCGCTGTTAGCTTCACGTGACGTGCCCCTGCGACTCGTTCTCCTCCCTGTATAACCCTCTTTGCCCAGCCCACGCTTCATTCAACATTCAGGAGCTTATCTCTCTGACATGCCCGGTGGCCCCTACGCCTCCCAATGGCAGGGCCAGGGTCTCCTGCCTCGTTGCTATTTTCCTGGAGCATCCAGGAGGGAGGCTCTGAGCTCTGTGACAGGACAGGCTGGCCAGGAAGTCAGCGCCGCTGGCCGCCCTTGGGTAGACAGCTGATTCTCCCTGGCAACCGATGACGATGACGGGTCCAGGGGAGCAGCAGGCAATCATGGTTCTGGCTTTGCTTATACGTGAACTTACGCCTCGGCTCAGCGGTCGTGCTCTGCGTGTGCACGTGTTGTGTTACAACGCAATCGCCAGCATTCATAGCACAACTCATCCTGCTGCCTGTGCCCCCCCCCCCCCCCCGCCCGGCTCGCCTGCATGGCAGGAATAACACTCCCGGCCGCAGCTTGAACTCACAACTTAACCGTCCCCCTGCCTGTGTCCAGCCTGGTTTTTATTTTGTAGGCGCTTAAATCGTTATTTGGATATTAATAAAAACAAATCTTGGCTGATGCTAACCATCTGATTTCCTTTTTTTTTTTTTCCATTTTGTTTTGTTTTGTTTGTTTCTGCACACATTTTCTTTAGCTTGAAATGGCGATCGAAAACCTCCAAAAAAGCGAAGGGATCACCTCACACAAAAGCGGTTTACTCAACAGCCATGTAAGTGTGTGTCGATCTGGCAGTCTGCCCTGCCGCGCTCGTGACCTTCACAGACAGTTTAAAAGCCAGCGAAGACCGTGACGTGACATGAGAGATAGGGGGGCCACCAATCTAGGGCTCCACATCCGGCCAGAATGCCTTTCACCCGCGTGAGGGAGAGGAGTCTCCACTTGCCAAGGTAGCTGGTGACAGCACCCGCCCCTTCTGGCAGGCGGTGGGACTAACATGTGTGATACGCGTGCCGCAGCTCCCCGAGTGCCTGGCAGGAAAGAGGCAGAACCAGTAAAGTGACACGGAGAGAAGCGGTGGCCACAACAGGAGAAGCGGGTGCCACGGTGACTCTTAGCTGCATTTTCTGCGATCAGATTTTTTGGGGGAAAAAAAAAAAACCAAACCAACAGGCAATTTGAGAAAAGTGCAAACCAGCAAACGTCTGCCTGTTCTAACTGTAGGGTCCACCTCCCTCGCCTCCCTCCGGGGAAACCAAGATGGCAGGTTGTTCGCCAGGAGACGGCCAGCGTCCCTGTCCCTGGGCAGCTGCGCGGGGCGGGACGGGACTGGCAGAGGTGACCGGCTAAGAGTCTTTATTGCCCAACTACGACCCCATCAAGGCTCTGGTCGTGGCCGACATTCACACAGGGCACGAGAAAGGGCAGTGACGGTGGGGCTGAAACCGCGCTCGGGGAAGGTGCAGACACTTCCAGGTGGGTGGCTCGGCACGGGTGCGCTGTGCCGCCCCAGGGACGCGTGACGAGGGCCTCAGAGGGCCGGTCACGGGAAGGAAGAGCAGCCTCACACCCGCTGTCTTGAAGCCGTAAGTGAATCGAAGCGTCAGGACCCTGCTGAGTGTCCCCCACCCCCAGAGCAGGTGGCTCCTGCCCTCCCCGTCGCCCGTTCCTGCCGGATGACGTCAGCCCTGCGGGCAGGCCCGGCGAGGGGAGCATCTGCAGACGAGCTGGGGGAGAAGACCCCTCGGTCTGCAACTCGGAAGGCACCACGTGGCCAAGGCTGCGCAACGGCAGCCCTGTTCAGCAGGGCCCCGACGCGAACACGCGTGGCCGTGACTCGGCCTGCCGGCCCAGCGCCGGGTCGGCCCCGCGGAAGGCAGCGCACGGGGCGCGAGCCCCGGGCAGGCGGGGTTCGCGGGGGGATTTGAAACGTTGGGGGGACATGCATGAGCCGCTTGTCTCTGGCCGCAGGGGTGCTTCCGGCTTCTAACACTTCCTTTGGAAGGAGGCTGCTTTGACTGCTTCCCTGCCCGTCGGTTTCCCAGCAGGAAACCCGCCCCGCGTCCGTGCCTCCCTGGCCGTGTGTCGTTGAGTCCCGTTCAGGCATCAGGCGCTGCGAGAAGCAGGGTGTAGGCTTGGCGGCCTAGAATCAGACACTAGAAATAAGATCTTTCTGAAGATTCAGCCACGCACACCGGAGTGAGAGACCCACCTAGAGCTCGTCCCGGGAGATGTGAGAGCCAGGAGGGAGGGAGGGAGGGAGGGAGGGAGGGAACGTGTCCCGGCCGATAGGTGGGGCCCGTGTGTCCCACGCTCGCTCATGATGGTTGTCACCACGGCTGCCTGCAGCCCACGGCGCTCTTGTGTTGGGCGACACTGGCCGAGTCCCGCTCCTTTGCCAGCCCAGCCCCAGCGCATAGGAGTCTGGTTGAGGGCTGGGCCCCACGGACCCGCTTTCCTGGTGGCCTCCCAGCCGACCCGTGTCGGAAAGCCTGGGTCGTGCCGTCCCACCCCCACCAGACCCGTGCTGAATAGGAAGCAGAAGGAACGAGGGAATCTCACTCCAGGGAGCACAGTGGCCAAGCGTGTGTGAGAACGTGCGCCCAGCTGACACGTGAGTGTGCACACAGTCCCGCCGTGGGAGTCCTCAGCCGGAACTGGTTGTCACGCTCTGCAGGGTTGGCTTCTCGAAGCGCCGTCGTAGGCTGGGCAGGGCGGGCGAGATGCCCCGAGCCTGGGAGGCTGGACTGCGCCTTCCACACGCAGCCAGTGCCGCGGTCCCTGGAGCTCCCCAAGATGCCCTGAAGGGGCCGCGACCAGGGGGTGTGCAGGTGGAAGGAACTTTCCAGCCTGGGGTTGAAAGGCCCACGGGAGAAGGGGGGCCTCAAGCGGTCTCTGAGCTGGGGGCGGGCAGATCTAGTGGCAGGAAACATGGGAGAGCTGTTTCCAAGGACGTGAAGCGGGGCCCTGGGGGCGGAAACGCCTTCCCCACCCGCAGCCACCGCTTGGAGGCAGCCCCCGTGCGCGCCTGGCCCCGGGAGAGGAACTTGGGGTCGAGGTCCCCCTCCTTGAGCAGGGGAGGGGCCTGGGCTTCTCCCAGGGCTGCCCCTCAGCCAGATCCCCACACTGAACAACACCCCCACTCAGGGACCCCCCCCACACACACCGGTGGCTCAGTCACTGTCCTGTGGGGACAGCCGTGGTCCACTGCAGTGAACTGTTATTTTCCAACCCTGGGAGGAGGACCTGTTGTTAGATTAAGTGTATTCAGATTATATGACTTTTTTTTTTTTTAACGGAGAAACAGATCGTCAAAGGGCACTTGGCCATCAGCTGGTGGCCGACTGCAGGCCGGTGTGATGACCAGGCGTAACTTGCAGGCCAGGCTTGGGGCTTGGCCGGAATCGGCGGCTCCGTGGGATGGTCACCGGCTTGCTGACCCCACCCTGGCTCCCTGGGGGAAAGGCTGTTTCCCAGCGGGCACCCCCCCCTCCCCCGCCTCTCCCGAAGCTCCCCCCCCAGCACCCCCCCACCCCCGCCACCACCATCTCTCCCATGGAGTGTCACGGCCACCACCTAGCCAGCCCTTGGCCACTGCCCTCGCCCAGCTTCCAGGCCCTTCTCGCAGCAGCTGTGAGGGTGGTCCTACTGGAACCAGAGTCAGATCGCGGCACTTCTCTGTTCAGAAGCCTCCGGGTCCCCCTGTCACGTTCCCAAGTAGAAGCCTGCGTCATCGAAACAGCCTCTGGGGCCCTGCCCGACCTGCCCTGTTCCCTCCCTCCCCTCCTCCTTCTGTCTCCAGCCACACAGGCCCCTCACTGTTCCTCCACTGCACCAGGCGCCGTGCCGCCCCAGAGCCTTTGCACAGGCTGTTCCCTCGCTAGAATGCTTCCCCATGGCGCCCTCTCTCAGCTCCCTCATGACTCGAGTCATTGGTCACTTGAAACGGCTTCCCTCTGGGTACCTCCTCAGCGCAAAAGAGAGAGAGAGTGTAACTGACCGTTCTTTGGGGGGCTGCTAGCGGGGTCCATTCTCTCTGGGGTTACATCGACTTGGGAAGAACTTGTTGTCGAGCTACCGATGCGTCGTCGATGTCAACGTCCACATACCAACCCAAGTAAAAGGTCCCCTTCCAACGTCAACGACACGGGGCCAGGGGCAGTGACGAGGTGAAGCGAGCATCCTTCCCGACACTTCCTCATACGTGTGAGCCAGTCCTGTGCCCTCACACACGTGAGCCGGTGCCCCGTCCTGCCCACCCCCCAGAGTCTGGCCTCACCCCCTCTCCGGCCCCAGAGGACCCCTCAGACGCGGCACCGTGTGCCCCCCGCCCCCCTGCCCGGGGTGGCAGAGAGACAAGTCTTCGGCCTCCTCGCTCTCGGCTTCCCGCACACGGGGGGGCCCCCCTCTGTGCCTCCGTGTTTCTTGGGGCATCGTCAGGATCCTGGGGTGCAGATGTGGACAGAGCCTCTTCCATCTCGACCCGCCCGGGGTTCTCAATCCCGCGGGGCAGACACACATTAGATAAAGTGTGCCTGCCAGCTCCAGAGGGGGAACGTCTTCTGAAGACAAGCTCAGGGTTCAAAGGACCCCCTCAAACGCCAGCCCCTCCTCACCTGGCTCCGCGTCCAGAGCCCCGGCGGCAGGGGTGCTCAGGGCGGGGAGGAGGGTGCGCCCTGGGGTCAGAGGGCACTGCCACGCTGGCGAACTACTCACTGACTTTGCAGCTAAGCACCAAGGGAAGAGGGGTCGGGGCGAGGGGGGACCAAGGAGGCGGCTCCGCTGGGACCTGACTTTCCATGTGGCCGGCTCCCGCCCTTCTGACCCGAGGCTGAGCTCTGGGGGGACAGCGACTTGCTGTGGATTCGCTCAGCCTGCCTTTTGGCCTGGGCACAAAACCTCGCACGTAAGCCCTTTCGGTATTGCGTCCCGTTTGCATTTGCAATCTCTCCGTCAGGGACGCGCGGATATATCAGTCCGTCGGTCCGTCGTCCCGTGTCTTGTTTTGTTTTTGTTTTCTCAGAAAGAAAGAAAAAAAAGCTTTACTAAGAGAAAATACACAGCAAATTCCAGAGTGCCCGGTCTTCAGGCCACTCCATTCTCCCCCCCCTTCCCCCCCCACCCTGGCAATAGGAACAGAGACCATTCTGTCCGCACACATCCCCTACCTCGGGGAGGAAGTGTAGCCGCTGACATCTGGCCTGAGAGCTCTAAGGAAAGGGGCAGGGCAGGAGATGCCATGGGCCCCGCCCTTGGGGAGGGCTCTGGCTTGCAGCAGAGTCGCGGCCAGTGAAGTCAGTTCAGTGGCTGCGGTGAGGTACCCTCCATGGGGCTTCACAGCCCAATTAAGAAAAGGGGCAGGAGGAAGGAGTGTCTGGGAAATCCTCCCCTCCTTCTTGGCCTGTTCTAGTACAATCTGACCGCCCCAGGATGCGGAAGTCCTGGTTGGGGGCAAAGAAATAGCAGCCCAAGCAATAAGGCAAGAATTCAACTAGGACTTTTATATTCGGTGACCAGCGGATGAGACAGGTGGCCAAGCCCCAGCCACCTTCACCCTTAGATTAATGATTTGTCCCTCAAGGGCAAGATGCCAAGAGGTAGACAAGCCATAAAGACCAAGGTTGCCCTGTTTAACGCCGGGTGCAGTGCTGATGGGTCCGTCAAGCTCTTTTCAATCCTCTTTGTCCTGACATTCCTGAAAGTATAGGAGACACTTGGTGTCCAAATGATTATGAAGACCCAACCCAAAAGGTCTCAGTCACACGCAGGCTTTTAAAAACCAAATCAAGGAATCTGAAAACCAGGCTGGAAATTGAAGGAACAAATACAGGCGTGGAGAGAAGCTATTAATTCCTGCGCCCAGAATCTCTCGAACCCAAATCAGTGACCGTGGATGTGAATTTCTTCACCACATCAATGGGGAGAACGTATGTGATTCTCTTAATGAGTCCATGTTAGCATTTGGGGGGATCCTGACGAACGTGAGCGTGTCTTTCTTTATCCAGCTCCAGTGGCTGTTAGATAATTACGAAACCGCGGAAGGCGTGAGTCTCCCCAGAAGCTCTCTCTACAACCATTACCTCCGGCACTGCCAGGAGCACAAGCTGGACCCTGTGAATGCTGCCTCTTTCGGGAAGCTGATCCGCTCGGTTTTCATGGGGCTGCGGACACGGCGGCTGGGCACCAGGTGGGTGCACGCACGGGGGTGCCTGGGGGTCCCACGCCTGCCCATCCCCTGCATCCCCTGTACAGATATTGAGCTTTGGGAGAACGTGGGCTCCCTCCTGCCCGTGTGTCCTGACCTGCGTGCCCCTGGGTGAACTTGGGTTTGTTCTGAATTGGCGGCACGGGACTGGCCGGCCCGAGGTGTTGGCAGTGGCCGTCTCTCTCCCGGTGACACGGGCTTTGCTCCAGCACTCTCTCGTTGTTTAACAATTTCCATAATAACAGGCTTTCATCCCTGGATGATCTAGTAGAGTTTCATTTATCATCTCTTGGTGCTTTCTGCCATGCCTGGACCCATCCCCCACGGCCTGCCCTTGGCCTGCAGCAGCCAGGGACCGTCATGCGCCATAAACTTTTCCCAGGCACGAATCCAACACTCCCCCCACTAGAAAACAAAAAGTGGGTGGCCCAGAGCACACAGAAGGCTGTTTCCTGCATGGCCGCTGTCTGTGGAGTCACACGTGGGGTCGGGGTCATGCGTACACCCTCCGAAGCTGGTGTCTGGCCAAGAGAAGGTTCTCGGCCATCCTCTGATCCATAACAGAACATCCTTACGCAACATCGCTGGACGGAGGAGGGTAGGAAGGGGGAGAAGGACAGCGAGCCCCTGGTCTCTGGGGACACAGCCTCCACTGTCTTTGGGTCCTCTCCAGAAGGCTCATGCCCGGCCTCCACCGTCAGAGCGTCCCGGATGCTTGGCCTCAGGCCAGGACCGGGGCTTTTCTCCCCACTGCTTTCCCTCCCCTGCCACCAGCTAAGCTCTTACCTCTTCTAGAAAGGACCCGCGCTCCTCCCGCTTGTCCCCATTGCCAGACACCTGTCTGTCCTTCGGTGCTTCTCTCTTACGGAGCCCCTCTGACCTGTTTTCTTAACCAAAATGTCTAAAGCCCTTGGGTCATCATGTCTCCCATAATAAGCTATGACAGTGTTTCCCACAAAGGTGCCATTTCCCAAATCATGTTGTTAGATGATGTGGGGCGGGATGGGGGTGGTGATGACGGTGGTGGTGGTGATAGGGATGACGGGGGGGTGACGGTGATAATGAAGGCGGTGTCAATGATCCTGATAACGATGGTGTTGATGGGGGTGACGGTGAGGATGGTCGGGAGGCCATGCCGGGTCACACAACGCCGGACTGCGTTTCCCATTGTGAGACTTCTCAGAGCTATTATGATGCTTAAGTGCAAGAAGGCAATCTCCAAGAGAGGGGCGAGTATAGAATTTCCTAAACCCCTCGGATTGTGGAATAGCCTGTGAACATTTCCCATATGGTCCAGGGGACACTGAACCCAAGAACCCGAAATAAAGGGCCAAGACCCGGCACCTGTCTTGTCGTTGAGGACGTCTGCAAAGAGAGCTGACGCTGAGATGCTTGGTTTCTAGGGGCAACTCCAAGTATCATTACTATGGGATCCGTCTAAAGCCGGACTCGCCCCTGAACCGGCTGCAGGAGGACACCCAGTACATGGCCATGCGCCAGCAGCCCCTGCACCAAAAGCCCAGGTGAGTGACCTGGCCCAAAGCCAGCCCGCGGGCCGACTTCCCTGCCCGAGGTGGGGGTCAGGTCTGAGCTTCGCTTGGGAGAACATACAGAGAAGTGTTTCTCAAACGCTAAATATACCGGTGGGGGGGGGGGGGGGCCTCTCCAAACTATGATGGAAAAAATAAATTCACATTAGCCTCTGGTTCCAGTGTCCTGGGAGAGCCAAGGCACAGGAGGCTGGAGTCGCAACCTCGTCCAGCTAACAGAGCCTTCAGCCTTTCTCCTTTTAAAAAAAAAAAAGATAGGCGTTATTTTTTAGAACCATTTTAGGTTCACAGCAAACTCGGGCAGAAAGTACGATGCTCCCTGTCCTCCCACACACGCCCCCCCCCCCCATCAACATGGCACCAGAGCTGTGCGTGGGCACCTCGTTACCACCTTAAGTCCATGCTCCACGCTCGGGTTCTCTCTTGGGGCTCCATTCAAATGGGTTAGGACGGGGGCGCCTGGGTGGCTCAGTCGGTTAAGCGTCCGACTGCGGCTCAGGTCACCATCTCACGGTCTGTGAATTCAAGCCCCGCGTCGGGCCCTGTGCGGACAGCTCGGAGCCTGGAGCCTGCTTCCGATTCTGTGTCTCCCTCTCTCTCTGACCCTCACCCGTTCATGCTCTGTCTCTCTCAAAAATAAAACATAAAGAAACAAACAAACAAACAAACAAATGGGTTTGGACACAAGTGTATCCAGCACCACAATGTCACACAGGGTAGTTGCACAGCCCTCGCAATCCCCTGTGCCCCACCTCCTCACCCCTCCCTCCCCTCAACCTCTGGCAGCCACCGAGGTTGCCATAGTTTGGCCTTTTCCAGAAGATCACGAGAGCTGAAGTCATAGATCTTTAATTTTCAACAACAGGGGAAAAAGAGAATGTTGAAAAGAACCCAAGAAGCCTGGAGAAAGAAGCTTATATACTTAAATGGCTGCCTCTTCCTGACATTTTGATCCAATGGCTGGAAAGGCCCGGTCATTTTCTGGAATGTTCTCTTCTCTACCCGTCACATAGCTGCTCGTCTTTTAAGGCAGGGGTCAGCACACTTTGCTGTCAAGGGCCGGAGAGCATCTCTCTGAGGCTTTGCAGGCCACACACTCTGCTGACTGTTCAGCTCTGCCATCGTAGAAGGAAAGCCACCGCATGATCCCTAGACAAGTGGGCACCATGGCCGTGTGCCCGTAAAACTTTATTCGCAGGCACCTCTTTCTGCCCACAGGTCCTGGGCTCTAATAAAATCACCTTGTTTACACCCCCCCCCCCCCAAAAAAAAACTTTATTCACAAAACAAGGAGCACAATTGGCTCTCCACAGCTGGGATTTGCAGAACCCTGGTTCAGGGCCCCACTCGAGTGTCACCTCCCTGGCAGCCTCGCAGTCACCTCTCCTTCCCTGCTTCCCTCTGCCCCTGGCTCCTCTCCGCAGAATCCAGACTGCTCCGGGCCAGGGACCATGCCCCACTCACCTCCGCGTGGCATCATCATACCTTGGCCAAGCCGTATGTGGCTAAACGCCGATTTTAGCCGCTCTAAGGCCATCCCAGTGACTCCAAACCATATGTTCAATCGTGGGAGCCGGAGGCCACGGAAGAGAATCTCTAGAACGCTCTCCGGGAGCCAACGGATGGAAGAGTGGACCCAGCAGTCCTTCCTGTACCTGTCTGGGCACAGTGTGGCCTCTGTAGCTTCTTCTTGTTGTTTGGTCCGGACCCTGCAGACACCTGTGACTCATGATGCCAGGCGGCGTGTTATCTGAGGACCAGCCCTGCACCTCGTGCCGTTGACACTTGGAACCACCACACACCCGGGAGGCATTTCTCTGTCCTCATGGGAAGCCCGGCCCAACTCTCCACAAGGAGAGGAGCCCCCCGCTGGAGCTGGACCACCACCCCACCCCCCACCCCCCCCACCCCCCCCACCCCCCACCCCCGCTCTTGCCGCCACACGCTGTCACCGCCCCCACAGCGTCCTGCTGGGCTCAAGGGACACGGGCCCCGGGGAGCGCACTTCGCTGCCGGGACGGGCTGATCATGCATTCTGGCTCGAGGCGAAATGAAAGTCCCGGAATTTCCTTTGAGACTATGTAATAGTCAGATACTTGTGACTCTGTAGAAAGAAATTCACTTATCTTCTAAGAGAGAAGTATTAGGGGGAAAACACACACACACACACACACACACACACACACACACACAACCTGAGGACTCATCAGCAGATGAATGGATAAGCAGATGTGCCCTCCAGACCCTGGAATGTCATTCAGCACTAAAAAAGAAGGACATCGTGACGCCTGCTACAACGTGGTTGGACCATGAGGACATTATGTTCAGTGAAATAAGCCAGACACAAAAGGACAGATACTGGAGGGTTCCACGCACAGGGGGTCCCTAGAGGAGTCCCATCCACAGAGACAGAGGGTAGATGGTGGGAGCCAAGGGGGGGGCCGGGGGGGTGGGGGGGAGTCAGTGCTTCATGGGGACAGAGTCTCGGTTTGGGGAGATGGCAAGTTCAGGAGACAGTGGGGGCGGCTGCACGACAGCTGAGTGTGCCTGAGGCTTTTAAATTTACACAGACACACACCCCAAACTGAATCCTGCTCAGCTCTCTGCTCCCCGGGCCCCCGCGGGCAGTACTGCTGGGGCCTCACGGTGGCACTGTGTCCCCCGTCCAGGTACCGGCCGGCCCAGAAGACAGACAGCCTTGGGGACAGTGGCTCGCACGGCAGCCTGCACAGCACACCGGAGCAGGCCATGGCCGCCCAGAGCCAGCACCACCAGCAGTTCATCAGTGAGCCCCTCCCCCCCCCCCTCCCGCCCAGGCACAGGGCCTTCTGGAAGAGTTCCGGCTTCCTTGAGTTGCTCACGGGGTTCACCTACAGGGGGCTTTAGGCTGCTTTCTTGTATAATACCTTGTAAATTACATAGAGGTGTTCTATGGTATCCCCAAGATTCCAGAATAATCAGCAGATGCCCCCCAAATTAACGTGCAAGGTGACCGTCGGGAAAATGAATACGTAACGTGAAATGCCCATCAGAAGGAAGGCCAGATTATTTTAAAACCTGTTGGCTCAGGACTTGGCCGCCCTCCTCAGTTCTCCCCCTTGCTGCCCCAGAGCCTTTAGAATGCTCGGGACTCCCTGAAACTGTCTCTCCCCTCCGGGGGCCCTGCCACCGGGCTGCCTGGCCCTCCCCTGGAAGACCCCCTTCCCCACTGGCGCCACCCCTGCCCCGGGGGAGCATCTAACTCGCAGACTACACTGTGCGACAGGCCCGGGGGGGGGGGGGGGGGGGGGTGGCTTGCTGAGGTCACTGACCATAGGCTCACACACTGAAGACAGCAGTGGCCTTCGACTATCTTTAGTGTATTTTTGGAGCCCAGGCAGGACCCTTCTGGGAAGTCACCAGGGACAGCCACGGCTGGCCCCCTCCCCGGATTCGCTGCCCTGGGTGCATGCTGGGGTGATGGGAGCGCTCGCTGAGTGCCGGGGCCCTGGGCTCGGCGGCCACCTGTGTCAGCGTATTTGCTGTCGCCGGGAGAGGACAGTCCTGTCCCATTCTGTCCCTGAGAAAACCAAAGCTTAAAAGTCGTGAGACCCGGGGCTGTGGAGCCGTCGCTGGCACGCCGGGCCAGCGTCCCCCGGCACCGGGGCCTCCTAGCGACTCCTGCGTGCGGACCTCCTGCAGCTCCGTGAACCCCCGCTTTCCTCCCCCAGATGTCTCCCACGTCTTCCCGGAGTTCCCCGCGCCTGACCTGAGCAGCGTCCTGCTGCAGGAGAGCATCACACTGCACGACGTCAAGGCCCTGCAGCTGGTCTACCGGCGGCACTGCGAGGTGACCGTCCCCCCCCCGCCCCCCCGCACCGGAGACGGCCTGGGCCGCGGGGGGGGCCCCTAGAATGTGGGCGGAGAGCAGGGCGTGCGTCCCCCAGGTGAGGCGCTCAGCCTCACACGTCGCCAGGACCGCTGAACTCTCACGTCACCAGGTGTCTCTGGGCGACCCGGAGGAGACAGGAGTGCCCCCCCCCCCGCCTCCTTTGGCTGAGAAGTAGATAGGATTTCCACTCTCTCTTTTTTTTCTTTTTAATATTCATTATGAGAGAGAGAGCAAAAAAACCCCAAAAGATCGAGCAAGGGACGGGCAGAGGGAGAGAGAATCCCAAGCAGGCTCCACGCTGTCAGCGCAGAGCCCGATGCAGAGCTCGATCCCCTGAACCGTGAGGTCACGACCTGAGCTGAAATGAAGAGTCGGACAGCGAAGCGACTGAGCCGCCCAGGGGCCCCAGAATCTCCAGTCCCCGAACCGTGGCCCATCCGCTCATTCTGTCCCTTCTTGGGGTCTCTCTCTGCGTTTCAAGGGACCCCACTGCGGCTCCTGTCACGCCTGCCCGCCCCGACAACAGTGCCAGGCGCGCTTTCCGATGCACAGCTGTGTCTGACCGGCCGTGTTCATTCGCAGGCAACCTTGGATGTCGTGGTGCACCTGCAGTTTCAGTACATGGAGAAGCTGTGGCTTTCCTTCTGGAACTCCAAAGCGCCCTCGGGTGACGGCCCCGCCCCTCTCCCTGCCAGGTAACTCACCGCCCCTGCCCCTGCCCCTGCCCCTGCCCCTGCCCCCGCCGAGACTGGCCGCTCATTTCCCAGGACCCCAGGCTTATCCCCCAGGCGGCGGCGCCCCCCCCCCCCCCCCCGCACTGTGACCCAGAGACCAACGTGTCGCCTTTCCGGGAACTGGTGCTCAGAGCCCCCTTCTGGGTGTGTATGCTTTTCACACCCTGACCGTGGCCTGTGGCTGGTGTTGCCCCTCCGTCAGTTCAGCAGGAGGGACCGTAGGGGACCCCAAGAGTCCCAAATAGAGGACGTGTCATCGCCTGGCCACAGGCAGGGGAGGGGCGGCGCGGGCCCGCCCAGGACTTGGACGCGGGACTCGGTGCGGTCCTGTGGCCCTCCTGCCACCCCACAGGCCGCGGCTCACCCCGTCTCCCCCTTCCCCACAGCGACGGAGAGCCCGAAGGTGCCGTCCTCCCGAAGGACAAGCTGGTGTCTCTGTGCAAGTGTGAGCCCATCCTCAAGTGGATGAGGAACTGCGACCACATCCTGTATCAGGCCCTGGTGGAGATCCTCATCCCCGACGTGCTGCGGCCGGTGCCCAGTAAGCTGCTCGCAGGCGGCCGCTCTCCCCCGTTGGCCCCCTGTGCTTTCCCTGTCCCCCAGAACGAGGCCCAGGGGAGGGCCAGCTCGTGGCTCTGTGAGGCCCGCCACCCTCGGGCCACCGGGGCTTTGGAGGGTGTGTGTGAGGCTGAGGTGTGCTCAGTGCTGTTGGGGGGGGGGGGGGGGGGGGCGCCCAGGTGACACTCCAGCTGGGAGGAGATCCCCAGAGGGTGGGGCTGAGGTCACAGGACAGACCTACCCCAGTCTGCAGGTTTGCTAAAACCCCACTGGGGCTGGCGACCTTCCCCGGGGGCCCCTGCCCGGCTGCCTCCAGGATGCAGGTCGGGGGTCCCGGCCCCTACAGACTCTCCCTCTGGGCCTCCTGAGGGCAGAAGGAGGAGGAAGCTGGGCCCTGAGGCCTCGCTCTTAATGAGCGACTGCAGGGGGCGCCAGGGGTTACTCCGGGGCGGGCGGGACCTATCGATGTCTGTGCCTCTTGCCTCTGGGCCCAGCGGAAGCTTTGCTCTTTCTCTGTGGGCCGGTCTGCTTCTTTCGTGCCAGAAAATGGGAAACGGCAAAGCCATCACGTTTCTCCTCTGGGCTCAGCCTGCCCACAAACTGCTCTTTGTAGCGTGCAGTTAAAGTCTCCGTATGAAGCTTTGGGTTGGGGTATATTTCCTTTTACGTTTTTGTAGGGTTTTTAACAGCCTTAGTGGTTTTGTATTGCCAGCCATCTCTCAATGCACTTGGAAGCCAGTAGAATATACGTACGTGGGTGTGTCTGAGGGCTTCCCCTCAGCACTGTGTGGATCGTTCCGTCATCGGGGCTGTCCTGGGCACTATGGGGCACCACTCGGTGCCCGGAGCTCCCCCAGGTGCACCGACCACAGAGGTCTGCACACATCCCCCGGTGTCCCCTGGGGGCAGAGTCGCCCTCAGTGAGAGCCACTGGCGCAGACAGGCAGGTGAACAGAGCTGAAGGCCCTGGGCGGCCCTCATCCTTACCCAGCGCCCCCCTGCACTGCGCGCCCCGCCCTCTCCCCCGGCCCTGAGCCCGCCGCCTCTTTTCCTGCACTGCTTGCTCTTCCGGGTTCTGTGTGTGTGTGTGTGTGTGTGTGTGTGTGTGTGTGTGTCTTGCACTGATGCTGATCCCGATGGGCAAGACTGCCTTTCTCACGGTGTCTCGGCTTCATCTCCCAGGCACCTTGACGCAGGCCATCCGTAATTTTGCCAAGAGCTTGGAAGGCTGGTTGACGAATGCCATGAGAGACTTCCCACAGCAGGCCATCCAGACCAAGGTAGCCGCTCCGCTGTGAAGGGAGCAGCTGGGAGGGGCCCCTGTCCTCTGCCCCGGGGAAAGCAGGGGGCTCCTGTGCCTCCTGCGGACCCCTAGTCCTCCCAGGAAGCCCCGAGGCTGCTGGCGAGGAGGGCCGGCACTAGCAGGGAGGGGCACGACAGAAGGTGTCATTTGCTCCGAGGCACTTGAGGCACTTGGGTCGATTCAGAACAGGTAGAATGATTCCATGTCCGTCATAGGGGGGAGGGTTTAATCTCCCTGCTGCCAGCCTTACTGCAACGGTCTTGGCCGCAAATCAGAACCTGAAATGAGCCCACTTGGCCTCCGTGCACAGAGGACAGTGATTGCCGGATGCTCTCACAAGCGTCTCTTAGAGACCTGCAAACCGGTGAGGCCAGGTTCCCAGCATCTGGCCTCCCTGACCACCTTCTGGAACTCTCTGTTAGACCAGTGACTCTCAGACTTAGGGCGCCTACGAGTAGCCAAGGTAGCCAGGGTTACAGTCACAGATTCCCAGGCCCCACCCCCACAAAGCCTGATCCCGTGGCACCCAGGAATCTGTATTTCCCCTGGCCACTCCTGAGAGCCAGGGGATTCTGGGGGGATAAGCATACCGGCCTGAATGCTACCTCCCCGATACTGTGGCATCTGCTGTAGATGCCAAGGTGCCTTGGGGAGGTTTGTGTCCTTCATTTATTCTTACTCTTCAGGTCCTTGAGACTGTCTGAAGCTGGGGGGGGGGGGGCGCTCTTCCCTGCTCCCTCCCCCTGCACTGTCCCTGAGCCCAGCACCCGCCCAGGAGAAGAGAGAACAGCGGCTCGGGCTCACTGTCTGCGGGTCTCCCTCGTCACAGGTGGGCGTGGTCAGTGCCTTCGCACAGACTCTGCGCAGATACACGTCTCTCAACCACCTCGCTCAGGCAGCCCGGGCCGTGCTCCAGAACACTTCCCAGATCAACCAGATGCTCAGTGACCTCAACCGCGTGGACTTTGCCAACGTGCAGGTGACTCTCCCGTGCGATCCCCCCCCCCCGCCCCCCGTGGCCTGCGGTGGGGCACGAAGACCGGGCCGCAGATCGGCGACGCCGGGCGTGACCCCCCCACCCCCCACCCGCCGGCCTAGCCTTCCAGCCTCGAGAAAGATGCACAAAACCACGAGATTCAACCCACAGCAAAACCCGGCATGCGTGAGAACAGGTTCAGGGTGGAGGCCCCCCCCTGCGGCCCACCCAAGTCCCCCCCCCAGCCATGATCCTGCAGGCCCCCCAGCGTCCGGGCGCCTGGACCCACACCTCCGTTCCCACTCTTTAAGAATCTACCTTCCCATTGCCATTTTCGTGGCTGTCTCCTCCGGGTTCAGGCTGTGCGCATGTGGCTCCTGCCGCGAGGACGCTCACGCCGAGTTCGTCCACTAAATACACAAGACACACATTTGGGAAAGTGACCACTTAAAAGGAAAACGCCACAGAGACCCGGTGTGTCCTCTGAGCCTCGGACCCGCGAAGCGCGGATTTAAGCGCTCAGAAGCCCGGGGGGCTCCTTCTCTGGGTGTTGTCTGTCCATCCGCATCCGCCCCTGGGCTCGGCGGCAGCAGGGAAAGGCCCGGAGCTGGCCGTGGGGTGCGCTGTCCTGACCCGCCGCCCGTGCCCCGCAGGAGCAGGCCTCGTGGGTGTGCCAGTGCGAGGAGAGCGTGGTGCAGCGGCTGGAGCAGGACTTCAAGCTGACCCTGCAGCAGCAGAGCTCCCTGGACCAGTGGGCCACCTGGCTGGACAACGTGGTCACCCAGGTCCTGAAGCAGCACGCCGGCAGCCCCAGCTTCCCCAAGGCCGCCCGGCAGTTCCTTCTGAAGTGGTCCTTTTACAGGTGAGTCCGGCTTGACTTCCGCCAGAACTCGGGCCGGCGGGGCTGGGGGCCCCAGGGCCGGAGCTGCCTGCTCGCCGGGGACCCGGGGACCCGGGGACCCGGGAACCCGGGAACCCGGGGACGGCGTGTTGATAGCTTCCTCGATAGGAAGCTTCCGAGGGGAGCGAGAGGCCTGTGACCTTCCTTTCGGGACCCGTGCCCCTCCCCCTCCGCCCCGCCCCCGTGGTTGACCGGAGGCCTTGGGGAGAAGGGGGCGGGCGCCACGTCTGCAGCTCGTGGGTGGGGGGAAGGGAGCCTGGGGGCGGGGGGGGGGGGGGGGGGGTCCCCGCCAGGGACCCAGAACGGGAGCTCGCCCGGTCACCTGCGGGGGGCTCGGGCACTCGGGGTCTGTCTGGGCGGCTGGCAGGCCCCTCGCGGGTCCACGGGGCCCCCGGGAGGCCTGGCCGCGACTCCCTGCTCCCCGGAAGGTTCCCAGCCCCCGTCCGCCCATCCCCCAGCTCCATGGTGATCCGCGACCTGACGCTGCGCAGCGCTGCCAGCTTTGGCTCCTTCCACCTGATCCGCCTGCTCTACGACGAGTACATGTTCTACCTGGTGGAGCACCGCGTGGCGGAGGCGACTGGAGAGACGCCGATCGCCGTGATGGGAGAGGTGAGGGCCCCCTCCCCCCGGCTCGGGGACCGCGGGGCGGCAGGGGCAGGTGTGGGCGCGGCGGCGGCGGACGCCCCAACAGAACACGCCTGCAGGAGGCCCACAGGTGGGAAAGAGCTCCCGGGCTGGACCCGACAGACCCGGGTTCAGACCTGGCTCCGGAGTCCCCGCCTCCGAATCGAGACCTTGAACATCCACCCCACCCCACCCCATGGCGTTTACTGTGAACTAGCTTACAATTTACCATTCTAGCCATTTTTTTAAGTTTATTTATTTTGAGAGAGAGAGCACGTGCGAACAGGGGAGGGGCAGAGAGAGAGGGGCAGAGAGAGAATCTCAAGCAGGCTTTGCCCCATGAGCGCAAAGCGCGACGTGGGGCTTGAACCCACGAACCGTGAGATCATGACGTGAGCCGTGCAGGTGCCCCTGCCATCCCAGACAATTTTACGCGAACGCTTCAGTGGCACTTAGTACATTAAGAGTTGTGCAAACAGCACTCCTATGTGATTCCAGAAAGCTCCATCACCCCAAAGGCAAACCCCGTCCTTGGCAGCAGCCTCTCTCCCCCCGTCCCTCTCCCCAGACGCTGGCAGCCACCGCCCCGCTTTCTGCCGGGATTTGCCCGTCGTGGACACTTCACTCGCACAGACTCACACGTGATGTGGCCTTTTGTGTGGGGCATCTGTCACTCGACATAATCTTTCCGTGTCGTAGCGGGTGTCCTTGCCTCACTGCTTCTGTGGCCAAACAGCATCCACCGCGTGGCTGTTCAACACTGTGCGTCACCTGTCCCCGCACCGACGAACACACGGCTCGTTCACACTTTTGGGCTGCTGTGAACGCTGGGGGCACCTTCTGGTTGGAATCCCTGTTTTTGCCTCATTCGGCCACACTCCTGGGAGTGGAATGGTGTGTCACAGGGGTTGTTCTGAGGAACAAATGAGGTGACGCTTACAGAGCTCTTAACACATGGTAAGCCTGTTACCACTCAGAGGCCACAGTCCCTGTCCCCTTGTGGCCTGAACAGTCAGCACCCCCTCAGCTCTCCAGCGGCTGCCAGGCAAGGCCCAGAAGGTGCCAGAGGGGACACACCCAGCCTCAGTGCCACCTCTCGCGTGGGGACCGCTACCATTTCTAAGCGAAGGCCTGTTTGAACTGTGGCTAGGGGACGGTGGCTGACATTCACCGGGACCAGGCCCCTCTGCGAGGCCCCTGACCCCCGGGCTTCTCTCTTTCAGTTCAATGATCTCGCCTCCCTGTCGCTGACACTGCTCGATAAAGGTGGGTGTGTCCCTGGCTTTTCTGTGTGGCTCTCCCGGGGGTTCCTCCTCCCACTCCTGTGCTAGTGGAAATCGAGGCAGCTCCCGGGGTGGGCTGGGGACCTTTAGGAGCTGCCTCCAGACAGGCCAGGATGGGCCAAGGCTCCAAGGAGCAGCCCTGCACCTCCCCCTCGGGTGGGCGCCTCGGGGCGATGTCTAATTCCGCTCCCCAAGCACCTCCACCCCGGGCCCAGGAGCAGGGCCACAGCCCCGGGCCTCCGGCATCCTCTTCTCCCCACCCCAACCCATTCCCTGCCCCACGGGGGGTGGGGGGGGCACCAGTGCCAAGGGGGACGCTGCCAGAAATGTGACCGGGCAATTGGACCCTGGTCAAGGGAGGTCTCCGGTCACAAGGCCTCCTGGGGCACTGCGGCCGGGGGGCGGGGGGGGGGCGGGGACCCTGGCCTGGCCATGCCTGTGCACCTCTCAGAACGTGCTTCTCTCTCCCTCCCTGCCGCACCCCCTGCCCGCACCCCTCATCCCCAACGCTAACCCTGCAGATGACCTCGGCGAGGACCGCAGCGGCGAGGCTGACCCGGACGCCCACGGCCTGGGTGAGCCGCTGGTGAAGCGGGAACGTGGTGACCCAAACCACTCCCTGCAGGGCATCTAGCTGGACGGTGCCTTCCCCGGGCTCCGGACCGGGCCCCTCGAGCTCCGCCGCAGCAGTGCCTCTTAGGTGACGTGACCTGACTCGCGAGGCACTGGCGCACCCTCACGGGACACGCTGTTCCTCAAGAAAACCATTGGTAAACACTGCAGAAGGTCACATCGGGCTCCCGAGCGCCCAAGCTGCTCTCCTGGTGCCTCCTGGGTCATCTTCTTCCGAACGTTCTCGCTCTCTCCTCTGCTGGGCTGTGAACTTTGGTCTGAGTCTACGCACCCCCACCTGAGGGCCGGACGGGTCGGCGCCTCCACACTGGGCTCCTTTGCTGTTCCGCTGGTTCCAGTTTCCACCCTTGTGTCTTAAAAGTCAGATCCCGGGAGGGACGGGATGTGCCGCAGCTGTCGGGCAGTGCTGGGCTGACCGGTGCCCACGGGGCCCCCTGGCCTGGTGCCCTGTGGTGGGAAGGGACCATCTCAGCGCCGTGCCCGAGGCCTCCTGCCCTGCCCGCTGTGCCGAGGTGCAGAGGCCGGCCCGCCGGAGCCCCGCGCGCAGACGCCAAAGGTCTCCGGAAGCCGCTGCCGATTGCCGAGTCCCTGGACCACGCACAGCCCACAGCCCCACGTGCCTCAAAGAACATGTCACGGAAGTGGCCTGCTCGTGCCGAGACACAGTGGTGTCTTTAAGAATCAAAACCATAAGTTTTATCAGCAACTAGAAGCATTTGGGTTCTGTCCGAGTTCACGGCCAACATCAGGCCAAACTGCTGGGTCTGGAATGAGTTTTTCCGAGGGGGCTGGGTGGTCCGTGTTTCAGTGGCACTTTGAGAGGGCAGCCATCGGGCCAAGTCTGCCTGGCTCCCACTCCACAGAATCTTCTGGAACGCCTGCCTTTGAACTAGCAATCCTGGAGCACTTTGACCCCGGGCAAGTCCCATCTTGAACTGCTCCAGGTTGAAACCCTTCTTTGAGTTAAATGAATCCCGAGGACTTGCACAGCCTTGAACTTTGAACACTCCGGATCTGCATCCGTCATAACAAGTTGCACTCGGTTCCGTGCGAGAGTTCTGCCCCCAAACCAGCTGCAAAGAAGAAAGACAAACCTCTGGTCTAAGAAGCGACATCTTACGAAATGCAATAGTTTCTCCTTTTGGAAATATGTTTATATCAATAGTTTTGTGCTCAACGCGTTACTAGAACGTTTCTTATGAACATGTGTATTGCAGTATATTCAGTCCCCGATGTTTTTTCTCATTCACACAGAAAATGCTGATGTAAACTCACGTGGCCTTTAAAAACCTTCCTTCCTCAGCCCACTCCAGGGGTGCGGAGGGGTGCGGAGGGAAGGACAAGAAAGACAGGCGCTCACTCGAGAAGTCAGAAGTCCGTGATAATCACAATGTTTGCCTGCTTTTACAGCTGGAACCAGACAGAAAGAATGTCTTTAAAATATATATCTCCTCTCCTGGGAGACATTTCAGCTCACAGCTGACGGACTGGGATGGCCTGCCTTTTCTTCCACATGCGCTAAGCAGTACAAACGGGGTTTCTGCCTCACGCTCCTGCCTTTGCAGGTTCCACGAGGGACAGTAGAAGCGACGGTAAAGACACGAGCCTTCCAAGCCCGTTCTTGTTTCGTGCTGCAGTGAACACACTGAGTGTACCCACTCCAGGGACCACGATCCACCCCCAGCCCCTCCCACACACACACACACACACACACACACACACACACACACACAGTGGTCCTGAAGGATGCGGCCCTCCCTCCAAGCCAGTCCCCTGCCGTAGACTGCCAGCCCGGCCAGGCTCATCCCAGGCGAGGCTCAGAGGAGAAGCAGTGGCCTCTGGCACCTTCTTCTTGGCTCTCTGGGGAGTGTTCCGGAAGGAGCAGGTTCCCTGAGCTTCATTTAGCAGGGCCAGCCCTGGGCCAAAGATAGCAAGAAAAGAATTCTCAGCCCAGGATGATGCAGACGATTTGTAGGCAGACGAGACCCATTCAGATCCTGCTCCAGCCACTGACGAACCCGCCAGTTGTCCTCAGGGCTTGTCGGGTAGAGTGGTGGGGGCCGAACTTGGGGATCCCTAAGAATCACTGCAGGAGCTTACTCTAAAGTGGCCAATTCTTGGGCCCCAGCCACAGAGGAGCTGCCTGGGGGTGGGGGGGTTGCTGGGGGGGGGGGGCCGGAAAGCAGCACGGTTTGGACCGCCCCTCTCGGGGGGCTCTGACGCAGGGGGTGGTAGGACTTGGAACAGTCCTTGCAGAGGAGACCAACAGGCTCCGAAGCCGGGATGGGAAGATGTTCCAGAAACACGGACTTGGCTCCTGGTCAGCCCCTAAAGTTGCCCCTCCGTGCCACGCCAGTGCCCCACGTGGCCCGGAGATGCTCGGCCCTGGCCCCAGCCCAGGCCCCTCTGTCCCTCTGCCCTGAAGCCCCTGGGTGACACTAAAATCGTCTACTACGTCCCGGGGCTGGGACCTCCACGGCCTGCAGGTGGCTTCGTGCTCTGCTGTCACCATCTGGAAATTCTCAATGATTTTTTGAACAAAGGGCCCACGCTTTCATTTTGCACCGGGCCCTGATGCAAATTTTGTGGCCAGCCTCGGGAAACTCCCAGGACGCAACCACACAGCCTCTGCTTCAGCTGGGCAGCCGGGGCCCGTCCCTGTAGCGACTCCCTGCCAGGCTCTCAGAACCCAGCAGAGCCCAGACTCACCCCATCTCGTGGTTCACGGTCTCGGGCCCTCTCCAGCCTGAGACCCCCGAGCAGTGCCAGCCCCTGCACCAAGCAGGAGCCATCCCCAGCCTCCACCGCCCTGCCTCCCCGTCTAGACCCAGGCCCAGTGCCGGGGTGGCAGGGTCCCTGGAGGAGGAGAGCCAGGCCCGGCTCTTGGGCCTGAGTGGCTGGTGGCCGAGTGAGCGCAGATAATGCCCCCATGACAGCTGCCTCGGGAGCCCAAGCGGAGACGAGCAGGGGAGACCGCTGAAGGTCCACAGGCTGTCAAGTCCCTGTGAAGGCCCACCGGGTAGGAAGCCAGGCACGGGGGGTGAACAACAAGGGGAACCTCATCTTACCGAGAGCCTCTGGGGGTTCTGAGTAATCACGCTAGATGCTTCTGTCCGAGCTCCACTTTTTGACAGTAGGTGTTACCCACATTGTACACACCCGGGGAAATTTGAAGCTGCTGGCTGGAATGCAGACGTGATGGCTGGCGCATCCACAGACATTTGAGACCTCGAGGTGGACATCATGTAATAAGGATGGCCAAGTAATGAGACAAAGGATCCTGGATCCCTGATGATCATGGAGCTGCATTATAATCCTGATGACCCCCAATCAGCGTTCGATAAGCCGGGGCGGGGGGGGGGGGATGCAGGGCAACCCACAGATGTTCGTGCCTCTGGGAATTCTCTAGAAGCAAGAACTCCAAAACAAGACGTGAGGTACACCCCACACAGACATACACATGCCCCCCAGCTGTGGGCATGCTGAGAAGGGAGAGATCCCCAGCCGACGGTGTCACCCTCCCCCACTCGTCCTCCCACAGCTCTGGCTGGTGCCCACCCGCTCCTGGGTCCTCCAGAACCTTCCACACTGTGCCCTTGCACGCGCTGCGGACTTGCTCCCCAGCGCCGCCGCCCCCCCCCCACCCCACCGCTCAGAGGTTTGCGGGTGCTTCTCCCTCCACACAGCAAAGCAGGAGCTCAGCATCTGACCTTGCGGACCTCCTCCTCGTGTCCGTACAGCACTGCCCCACTGTCCATCCCACTGTCCAGACCAGAAACCCAGGGCCACCTCCCACTCCCCAAAATGCCCACAACGCAGCCACTCTCTCCTTCCTCCTTGCCACTCCCCAACTCCTCCTGGCCGGGAGAGGCAGCACGACAGGGAAAATAGGACTAGACGGTGCACGTGTGAGCGCCAACTCCACGCTGGCTGTCCCTGGCTGTGCCCTCATCTCAATGACAACTGACCCTTGGACAACGTGGGGGTTAGGGGCGCCAACCCTCCTTGCAGCCAGAAGTCCACGCAGAACTTCTGTCCCCTCGAAATCTTAATAGCCTACTGTTGACCGGAGGCCTTACCAATAAACAGTCAACACGCGTTTTGTGTGTTGTATCATATACTGTATTCGTAAAGCAAGCTGGAGAGAAGAAAATGTAGTTACGGTGATCATGAGGAAGAGACAATCCGTCTACAGAACTGTCCTGCATTGACTGCTGTAAAGCTGCATCTAAGTGGACCCACGCAGCCCAAACCCACGTCGTTCAAGGGCCAACTGTACTTACGTTAGTTGCCCTCCCCCCCCACCTCACGGCGTTTAAATAAGTGGACACTGAGAAAGAAAGTGCCGGAGTAAACATTCAACAATGGTTTCTCAGCCTTGGCACCGTGCACACTTGGGACCAGCTCGTTCTCACTGGTGGGGCGTCCTGGGCTCTGCGGCCTGTGGCACAGCACCCCTGGCCTCTCCCGCTCCGTGCCAGGGCCCCCTTCCCTCCCCGAGTTGTGACAACCACGGACGTCTCCAGACATCGCCCGGTGTCCCCTGGGGGTAGGATCGACCCCCCCCCCCCAGCTGAGGGCCACTGGGTGACAGCATGATCTTTATGGCCCGTTCTTGCATCTTTTGAACGTTTACGGCCACGTCACTGATCACTTGTCTTGCTCGCCCTGTGCCTCACACACACCCTTACCCACTCGATGCTCTGATTTCTCGCACCTGGAGCTCAGCCCACGGCCTCGTTTGGGGCCCTGAGCTTCACCGCACCTCCCATCTAACCTCCGTGCCTTCACACACACGCATCTGCCGCGGACGTATTTGACACCTCCTCCAGGAAGTCTTCCTGGAAGCTCTCCCGCTAGATTAGGATCCTGTATACCCCACATTTCCCATGAACACTGGGGACTAGCTCTTGTCTGCCTCGTTCAATACTGCATTTTCCAAATCTAGCATAGGCTCTACACATGCTCAGCAAACATTTAGCGAGTGAGTGAGTGAAGAAGGCTTCTGGGAGAAGGTGCTATTCATGGTAACCATGGGAAGGGAGGGGGAAGGAGGAGAGAAAACACGTGGAGGAACACTGAGGAGTGACCAAAGAAAATGCAGTCACACCTTGTGCTCTGCGAGTGTTCCGCAAGGCGAGCAAACGTTTCTAACACAGTTTAACTTCATAAACGAGCGATGTCTTGCAATAACGACTAGTACGTGATGCCGAACGTCACGTGATCACAACTGAGCCAATGATTTCTCTCTCTCTCTCTATCTCTGTGGGATTGTGGGTGATCGTCTCCCACACTCGGATGCTCGGTGTGAGGCCGTGGCGTTGAGCGGAAATCAGTGGTTTTTCAGAACGTTGGAAGGTGCCCACAAGTGGCACTCGTGTGTTTTTGGTCCCTTCAAAGCACCCGTGGACAGTCCTTTGCTCTTCCAGACAAGAGTGAGCTTAGGGATGCTTTGCTTCCTTCTAGGCCAGGCTGCCTGCAGATAGAGACCCTTTCCTCTGCTGCCTTAGTGCCAGCTACATTCAACACAGTCTATGACAAGAGTTTGTTATTACTGTACTGGAGTCCACATCCATTAGTGGCAGTGAAAGTCGTCTTAGACAACAACCCTCCTGTCCCGTGACCCCCTCACACCAGCCTCAAAGGTTTTCCAAGGTGCGTGCAGGCTAATTTACGTTTCTTTATTTTTTATTTTCTTTATTATTTTGTGTTATATTGCAGAACTGTAATCCTTTTTATATGAAGATTTGGGGCCTATGGAATGAATCATCCGAGTTTCCATGATTTCTTATGGGGAAATTTGCTTTGGTATACAAGCACTTTGGATTAAAGCACGTTCCTGGAACAAATTAATGCTCGCAAGCCAAGGTTGTACTGTAAATCCATTCAAGAGGCCACCACCAGAATTATTTTATATAATCAGAGATGAGCTTTAGAAAGATTTATTCTGGTACGGTGGATTGTACGTAAACGGGAAGCAAGGACGCCAGTTAGGTGCCTGTTCGGATGGTACAAGCAAGGGGTGGGGATAGAATTGCAGTGTGGCAGTGGAGAGAGCGCCAGGGAGGGGAGTGGGCAGAAGCGAGAGGTCCTCACAGCAGACCAAGTGAGTTATGAAATCGAGCGGGAGGGTTATGACCAGGTTTGGTTTTTTCATACTGGAGCGGGATAAAAGCAGAAACCATGTGACGTGTTGATGCAATCAAGACACACACTTGGTAAAAACCTTGTTTCAGTATAATGTGTGTACATACAGAGACGGTATCAGGCTGCCAGATAATGCCGTGTAAAGTGTACAATGTATCGGACAAAGGAAATGTATCGCATATGCGTATGTATCAAAGGCCGCCAGTACTAACCAGTGATTCTCAACCTATTTTGAGGTCACGGGTCCCTCCTAAAACCCTCTGTGATAGACGTCTGTGGGGTTTTGCCAGCCAGCATCCATTCCACATCCCTTGGCAATAACACCCGATTCCCTTTGGAGGAACAACCTCTCTGCCATGGATTTAAATGCCACCTCTGTGTGCGCGCTGGAGAGAAAGGGCTTGGCGTACGTGGGGAGCAGTGAGGAGGCCAGAATGGCTTGGCGCAGGGTGAGGGGGCGGGAGGGAGACCAGGAGGAAAACCTGGAGGGCTTCCTAGACCCTAGCCGGGACTTAGGGGTTCATTCCAGGAGTGATGACCCAGGACCGCACGATAGATTGACAGCCCCCCTCCTTCAGCTCTCAGACGTATGGCTTCCCACTGGATGCCTCCACTTGGACATCTCAAATGGCAGGTGGCATCTCAGACCAGCCGCTGGGCACCTAAAAGCATTGGCTCAATAAATGTTTGATGGAGGCATGAACTGGATAGCTGGGGAAAGCAGGAGGGGGGCAGGGACTAAGTGCCCTGCCATGCTGGACCCGTCCAGCACTTTCTGTTGGGAGTCTGAATCGTGAGCTGAACGTAAGCCTGAAAGCAAGAGAAGTCTGGGGATTCTCCTAGAGGTGCCCCTCCCATTCTGCTAAACTGTTCCGGCTGCCAAGACCCACTGGAGTTACACAGTTTCTTCTCTTCTCCTTTTGATCTTATGAGCATCTCAAAGCTTCCCAGCAAATTCTGCCTTTGCTTACATTTGCCAGAAGTGTCTTTGGGGTTTGCAACCGGTCTCCAAAACGACACACCTTCGGTACCCACGAATCTCGCACTCAGGTTCAGAAGGGATTCTCAGACCTCCCGGAAGTCCTTCCGGGATGGAGAGCCCCGCGGTCAGAGGTGGCGCATGCGCCGTGCTGAGAGCGTAATCCACAGAGCAGCCAACTCGGTGCAACCAGAAGGGCTCCGTCTTTATTGGAGCCGCCGGCGCCTTCCTGACCTGGTTCGGGGAGATGCCCGACCCCAGCTGATGCATACACAGCCTTTGAGTCCCCTCAGGTTTAGCTACTTAGGAGCTGAATGGCTTCCCAATCCTCTGCCGCCCCCCAGTGGTCACTGTGTGACACGGCCTCTTTCTTTTCCCCTGGGGACACACAGAGCTCGGATTTTTGCCTAGAATGGAGGCAGTTTTATTTACTAAATTGCGACAATGCATGCTAGGAAAGACCACAACAACAGACTGAATGAGCGAGCTTCCTTCTTGCCCTCCTCTGCCTCCCCCCCTTCTCTTTCTCAAATATTCTCTGCTTATTTACATAGACGCAGTATCTCCCCTACGAGATAGTAATTACAACGGGAAAAGTAGTAACCTGGCAGACGCCATCTAAACCAAGTGATCTCAATTATCATCACTAATGGTACAATTGACATCATGTGCCTCCCGATAGGGCGCTCTGAGATGGACATATCGCTCCTGCCAAAAAAATTAGCAACCTGAGTTTAATCATGAGGAAAACATGAATCAAACCCAAAATTAAGGGGCATTCTTCCAAATAACTGGGAGTACTCATTACCAGTGACATAGTCAAGAAAAAATAAGACCGAAGAACTGATCCAGACTGAAGGAGGCGAAGGAGAAATGACATCTCAATGGGATCCCGGACTGGATCCTGGGACGGGGAAAACAATTATCAGCGATGAACAATCGAAATTTGGATAAGGTGTGTATGTTAATGAACAGTATTGAATCAATGTCAATTTCCGAGTTTTGATCGTTGTACTGTGGCTGTGTAAGACGTTAATATCTGGCGAAACTTGGTGAAGACTATACAAAATTCTTTGTGCTATTTTTGCCACTTTTTTAAGTCTGAATTTATCTTAATACTTGTTTAAAACTACAAGTAAAAAAAAAATTCTTCCCAATTCCATACTATATTTAGCTGTTGCCGAATATAGGAGCAAGGGAAGCTGATGCACCCAGCTGGAGTCGACTCCCATCAGCACCCCCCCCCCATCAGCATCAGCCCCCATCAGCATCAGCCACACTGGATGTCCTGCCGTCAGGAACCCCACCTGTGGACTGAGGGAGGCCAGGCAAGGGTGCAGGGTGGAGGAGGCAATCCAGGACGACTTCCCTTGCCCTCACCTGACTCTGAGCAAATTGAGGGTGGGAACTGCCCCTGATTAACCATTAGGTCCTTGGTCTCAGCGTGGGGCTGGGGCAGAGCAAATATTTCACACGCCGGCTTCCTGCCCATGACGTGCATGGAAGATGAAAGGAAGATGGAAGATGAAAACCTAATCACAGCTGTGAAAACCCTTTCAACGGAACCCGAAGTACAGAGGCCATTTACAACTTGGCTGCAGAGAAGGCAAGTGCACAGTTCTCAGGGCACAGCCAGGGCTCAGGGGGTCCTCAGACCTGTCTCCTGGTAAACCAAGGAGGAAGCAGGCAGCCGAGAAGCCACACTTGAGGGCAAACCATTTGGATCCTTCCATTTCCCACTCCTGACCCTTGTATTAAAAACCCCCAAACTCGTTGCTGTGACCTACAGGGTCGTGACATCTAAGTGGGATCCCGGACTGGATCTGCCCTGGCCACACTGAACTCCTCACTGCCCCTCCAGCTCCCCAAGCTGGCTCCTGCTTCAGGACCATTGCACCCACTGTCCTCTCCAGAATGCTTCTCCTACAGATCTTTTTATTAAGTGTCACCTCTTCAGAGGGGACACTTTCCTGACCAGCCTATCTTAAGTATTCCCTTTTTCTGCCACTCTGTCACAATATGCTGGCTTATCTTCTTTGTAGCACTAGTCGCCATCTCCTGTTACTTTGTTCACCTATTCTAAGTCTCCCACAAAAGAATGCAAAGCTCCATGAAGCCAGGGTCTGTCTTTTCCATCCTGGGCCCCAACATGCAGAGCAGTGCCCGATGCTTAGTAGTGTGGTGGGTATATACTGCTGTATAACACCTGTCTCCCAGACTTAATGGCTTGTAATAGCAGCCATCATTTAATGGACCTCTCGTGGTTTCTGTAAGGAACAGGAAGGAGGAACTGGGAATTCTTCAGGGCTTTGCCATGTGGCTTGCGTGTTCTGGCTTCCTCACAGCATGGCGGCCTCAGGGCCGGTGCACTGTTTGCATAAAGACTGAAGGCTTGAAGAGCAACTGTTCCAGCAAAGCAGGTGAAAGTTGCATCCTCTGTCTCTGCTGTGACCTAGCTTCATAGAGTACGCGGTGTCATTTTGACTGTACCCAATTCATCCACCGTTAACAAGTCCACCCCCATTCAAGGGAAAGGAACAGATACCTCACCTTTCAAGGGTCAAAGAGTTTGGGACCGTATTTCCCAACTAACACCAGGTAAGTTATAAACAAATATTTACTTAGTAAATAAATATCAACCAAGTTGATCTGTTAGAGGGGACCACATAAAGAAAGCGAAAAACAGACCTCAGGGGCAAATGTTGGAGGCCACTGGCACTTTGAAGACAACTGTGAAACCAGTGGAAATTTCATTGGCTCACCAGGCTGATAGGTTTAGCATCTCTCAATGTCCCTTGAAAAACCACCACTGCATTGTATTTAGCAAGTGATGATGCGTTGCTGGGAGTTGCCCGAAGTGTGGGACAAATGTGGTGTATGAAATGACTTTAGGAGACATGGAGACATGGTTTTAAATGACACCGAATCAATGATTTATAGTTATCCCATTACCAGTTATTTTTCAGTACTTCTCATCATGTCAAGGGGAGTTTCTGTTAGTGATAATATGCCTTTAATAACCCTCTGAGAAATCTCTCTCTACATCAAAGAAAAAGTAGGCTTGGGGCTCAGCAACCTTGGCAAACAATGGTGTCTACCCAGAATTTAAAACCCTTGTTTTGTCTTCATGTTTACTTTTACAGTTATTTCCTATTCGTGGCTTGGTGGTTTTCTATTTTGGGTGGTGATATACTCTATTTAAGGTAAATTTAAACCAATAAAAAGGCAAGCAAGGTATTAAGTTCATAAAGGGTCACAGAGTCCAGATGTATGGCAAAGGCCAAGAAGACCTTTGAGCAAGGGCTCTAAAATATATAAAATGAAATATAATGAAATCCACAAACTAGAAATGAGAAAACCTAAGCCTACACGATCCTGGCGACCAGACAGACCTGATGACCACCAGGGTCCTTTCCAGCATTGGTATTCTAGCCATTAGAATACCTAGAGCCTAGAGCATCTAGAAATGCCTAGAGCATTTCTAACCCAGGGTCTGTGGCCTGTGCTTATAGCCTGGCAGCAAAATCTAGGATAGCAGAATCGAGGCATCTATTAAATAAAGTTGGGGAAATTCTTAACGGTATTAACCCTATGTCACCCCCAACAATGAATAAAAGTTCCTAAATGGGGCACCTGGGTGGCTCAGTCAGTTGAGTGTCTGACTTTTCGCCTCAGGTCATAATCTCACAGTTCGTGGGTTTGAGCCTTGAGCCCCAAGTTGCACTCTGTGCCATCAGTGTGGACCCTGCTTGGGATTCCCTCTCTCCCTCTCTCTCTGCCCCTACCCCGCTGGCACGTGTGCACACACTCTCAAAATAAATAAATAAAGATAAGTAAATAAAAGTTCCTACACAGTGCCTCTCAAGGTCTAACATGCATCGGAAGCCCCTGGGTATCTTGTGAAAATGTGGATTGTGATTCAGGTCTGGTTTGGGGCCTGGGATTCCGTCTAAGAAGCTTCCGGGTGATGTTGATGTTGCCGATTTGGGGACCACACTGAAAACAATTAACGAGCTCTGGAAACAAATAGAGGGTGTTTCTGAGCATCTCTTCCTGGCTCTGCCGCTACTCAAGGTCGCGTTAGTTTGAAATCAGCCACGGTTGGAGTATTTGCACCAAGAAAATCCGCACTACAAACCAGGGTTTGTTTCATTTTATGTTTTATTAGTTGTCTTCTAGCCTTAAGAAAGTGATAGGAAAATATAAGTACAATTTACAATAAACTATAAACACACAGGGGCGCCTGGGTGGCTCAGTGGGTTGAGCGTCCGATTCTGGATCTCGGCTCAGGTCTCCATCTCACGGTCCTTGAGTTCGAGCCCTGTGTTGGGCTCCGCGCTGGGTGTGAAAAAAAACCTCTACACACGCAGGCACACATATAAATACGTATGCAACACACCCCATACTGACATACGCATTCTGCCCCAGAGAAGCTGTTGTTAAACATTTGCCACCCCCCAGGGTCGGTCGTACAGATACGTACAGGGCAGCCACGCGGACAAGCGGTTGGCAAACTTCTCCTGGAAAGACCCAAAAGCTCAATATTTTACGTTTTGTTGGCCCGTCTGTGTTAAAGGGAGTCAGCACTGCCGCTGCAGCTTGAAAGCAGCCGCAGACGTTGTGCAGAGGAACAAGTGGGGCTATTTTCAAATCAAATGTTACTTGTGAGCACTGAAACTGAAGCTCCATACAACTTTCCCGCGTCAGGAAATGGTATTCTTCTGATTCCCCCCGCCCCCCACCCCAGCAACTGCAACCGTTAAAACCATTCTTAACTCACCCACCGGATGCGGCCACAACTAACGGAAGCGGAGTGGCGCTGGGACTCAAACCAGGTTACGCACGCACGGAGACACGAAGGGATCGGCAGGTGCAAAGACCCTGAGGCTGGAAGGGGCGTGGCAGGCCCCGAGGCCTCAGAGACCCACGTGGCCACACGTCGATGAGCGAGGCGCGCGGGGCGCTTCGTAAGCCTTAAGAGGAGACTTGGGATTTATTCCGAATTCGGCAGAAGGCCCTTTGGGAGCGTTGAGGGAAGACGGGCCCTTGATCGAATCCGCGTCTTGGAAAGAGTCGCCTGCGTGCTGCTGCTGCGCGCGAACAGAGCCCGGAGCTCCCCGGGGGCGGAGGGCGGAGGCGGCGCGGCGACCCCGGGAGAGACGAGGCCGCGGTGGCCTCGCCTGGGGAAGCAGAGCCGGGGATGTGTTCGGAGAGGCGCCGCGGGGGTGAGTCGAGAAGCGGCCCCCGCGCCCGCGGGGCTGTTCAGCGCGGCTCGCAGGCGGAGAAACGCGACGTCCCGCCCGGCGCGCTCCCGGACCGCGATGTCTGGCCGTCCGGCCCCCCGCCCGGAGCCCGCGTGCTTCGCGCCGCGCCCCCCAGTCCACACCCCTCCCTCCCCTCCCCCAACTGCCCCCTCCTCTGACCACACCCCCCCCCCACCGCCCCATGTGGCCCGAGGAAAACGTTGGTCCAAAGTACTGGACACTCAGAAGGCGAAATCGCTGCCGCAGGGGACGGGGCGCCCCGCAGTCCCCCCGCCCCCGCCAAACACACACGCAGAGATTCACCTCTAGGGACTCCTCGGTCGCGGTTCCCTAGGCGGCTCACGCTCCCACCGCGAGAAACCCCCGGAAAACCAGCAGGAAGTCGGGGCGTCGAAACCGGGTTCCCTGCGCACCCGTCTCACAGAACGTTCGTCGCCGCGTCGCTGGCGACGCGCGCGAGGCTCGCGCCGCACGCGCCCCGCCCTGCCCACGCCCCCTTGGTGGGGGGGAAAAGGAGGCGGGGGGGGGGGGGGGGGCAGTTAGTGCGCAGGCGCGTGCTCGGAGCGTGGCTGGGCTCGGACCGCCAGCCGGAGCACGACTCCGCGCCGGGCTCAGCGCGCAGGCGCGAGCTGCCGGCCTCGCTCAGAGTCAGCTTGAGAAGTGCGCACGCGCGCAAGTTTCTGGCAGAAAGCAGGCGAGCCCGGGCCGGCGCGGGGCCTTGTGGGAGGGCTTAAGGAAGTAAAATGGCGGACCTGGCGAACGAAGGTAGGGGAGGCGCCGTCGGGGGCCAGCTGGCGGCCAGGGAACGGGCGGCGGGAGGCCCAGGGGCCACAAGCCCGAGGGGTGAGCACCCCGGAGTGTGGGGGACCTGTGTGCTCCGGGATAGCGGCCCAGCGGGCCCCACAGCCGCCCCCCATTGCGTCCCCTCAGGCTGGGCTCACCGGCCCGGCCCATCACTCCCGGCAGACTCGGCCCTGCCACCGTCCGGCCAGAGGCCGCGGGAGGCCGCGGGAGGCACGGCCCTGAGGCCCTTGTGCCTCCCGAGCCAGGTCGGGGCCTGGAGGGGGCGGGAGGCGCGGCCCTAGCGCCTTGGCCTCAGATGTAAATAGACCTCCGGGCCTGGTGGCCGTCCAGCGCGCCACGCTCCCTCCCGCACCCCCTCGTTCTCGGGGACCGGGCTTGCCCCTTTCCCTGGCCTGGCGCCGAGCAGGCCCACCCCCGAATCCTGTGGGGTTCTCGTCCTACGCGGGCCTGCCCCACGCCGAGGATGGAGGGCACCCGGTCTGTTCCCCCACCCCCCACCCTGGACTCGGTCCCCCAATTCCCGCCAGTTCCCCCACATCCTTAGTGGCGACCTGAGAGTCACGCCTCGTCTCCCTGCATTTGGGCCTGGCCGCAGGACATGGACCGCTGAAAGCCCTGGCTGCTTTTTGGCCCTTTTTTGCTGCACTGCCAGAGAGAGAGAGGGAGAGAGAGAGTGAATTCCCTCCTCTCTGGAGCGCTGACATCCCACCCGAGCGTTTTTAACAAGGTTACTGTTCCAAATCCCCCGGAGAAGGCACTCCATAAGCTGAGGTCGGCCTAAATCAATAGTGGTGTTGATATTCGCGGTGGCTTCAGGACTTCCGAGACCTGTTTTTAGCTCCCTCCGTTCCTCTAGGTGCACAGCTGTAGTTCAGGCGACCTATCTAGCTGCCTGATCCTGATTCCCCCGCACCGTGCTCCCTGCTGCTGGAGGGTGTCCTGAGGTTTCCATAGTGAACCGTAAGAAGGCAGGAAAGAAGTCACTGCCCGCCCTGGCGGAGCGTTGGGGATGATTCCAACGCCCCGTTCAAAGTCTTGAACCCTGTTGTAATACTCGTCACAAAAGATCCACGAAGTAGGGACCGTTAGGCGGTTAAGCTACTTGTCCAGGGCAGGTCACGCTGCTCGTGAGGAGCGGAGATGTGAATCAGGTGGTCTGGCTTCAGCGCCCATGCCCCCCGATACAGACACCCACACCCCCTGCCGTTTTGTGCTGTGTCTCTTTTGTGAGACAGAGGAGCCACGGAGGGTTGATGCATTCCGGTTCCCGAGATCTGGTTAAAGGCAGAAGAGGGTGTGGATAAATGGGAGTCAATACGACGTAGTTTATGCATTTACATATATGGCCTGTTCGGTTTCTTGGGCTTGTTCCTCTGAAAAATAATACCGTTAGCTATTTAGCTGGCAAGATGGGCTTCTTGAGGAATAACAGAGAATTGCAATTTAAGACAAGCAAGCGATGGCAGAACCATAGGCCAGTCTCCCAACAAAGGACAGGAACATTATTTCAGGAAGTAGGGGACAGTTGGGAGAAGTTGTTTCGAATCGCAAGTCTGTTGGAAAAAGAGCAGGATGATGACAGTTTCTCATTGGCTGAGTTGCAGGGGCAGCGGATTTCTTACAGAAGATCCAAGGCATGTAGTTGATCATTGTTTCCTGTGGAAGTTTCTTCTGTTGGAGGCTGGAGTTGACAAGTCGCCCTTTCATGTCTGTTCTCCTCTGGCCTCCTTTTCTAGCCCACAGGTCCACTTTAGTGAGGTTTTTCCTGTTGTTAATTTTCACAAACTCAAGACTCACATATCCAACGTCGTAGTCGACATCTGCATTCAAATGTCCAAAGGGCGCATTGAACAAAATCCCTGTCTTCCCCCCCCCCCCCCCCCGACACCTGCCCATCCCACGGTCTTCCTCCCATGTGCAGTAAGTGGCAAGTCCATTCTTGGAATTGCTTAGGCCAAAAACCTTGAAGTCACCCATGACTCCTCTCTTTGTCTCACATGCCACAGCAAATCCTGTCACTTGGTACCTTGATGTGTTTCCAGAAGGTGCCCGCTTCTCCCCACCAACGCTGGTTTCCACCCTTACCCATCTGACAACTCAACCCAGCAGCCAGAGTGGTCCCCTGATACCTCCCTGTCCTCCTGTCCCCCCACACTCTCCCTGACTTGTTCTGCGTGGACCACTCTGGCTTCCTCACTGTCCCTTGAAGGGACCATATGCTCCCTCCGTGATGCCATTGCTTCCCCTGCCTGAAGCAGTCTTCCCCCAGATATCCCTGTGGCTCACTCCTTCGTGCTTTTATTCAGACGTTCCTTTATCATGGGGAACTTCTCCGCCTACCTATTTGCAATTGGATCCACATTCCCTATTCCCTTTATCCTGTTTCATTCCACTCCATAGACTCCCCATCATCTGAAATGCTGAACTTACTTGTGTGTCTGCCTACTCCTCCTCTAGAATATAGGCTCCACGAGGACAAGGATTTCTTTCTGTCACGATCACTGATGGATTCCCTACATCTAGAACAGTGCCTGGCGCAACATAGGTATCCAAGAAATGTTTGTTGAATGAATCCATCAGTGAGGACCCTTATTGTGAGGTACACCGTTGAGCATAAAGGGGAAAGCATGGGTTCCTGTTTTCCAGGGATGCCATTTCCAGCATATGTGCTGACATATGAGCTACTGATTGCATAATTGGACAGTAAGTATAAAATAGAGGAATGGAATGTTTTGCACCTAAAGTTTTTGCCTAATAAATGCCACACACACTTGGTACTTTGCGTCTGACACCAGTTCTGGCATAGTTGTCCCCAGGATATCAAATCTTAGTGGCTTTTTGGCTTGTACAGCCTGCTAGAATGCTTAATTTATGATCTGCTGTGTAAAGCAGGGCTTTCTCGCCTATGCATTTCGAAGCTTTAGGGACTGCCTAAAGGATGTGTGCTTTTCCTCTTGCTGGTTTAATCTCCAGTCAGATGCTCTCTTAGCTTCCGTCTTTTCAAACTGGTATTCGAAGCTGGTCCTTCTTCACACCCTACCCTTCTGTCTCTCTTCCCTGGGCCACTGCCACCTCTGTGTGAGTCCGAGGCCGTGACTGTGCACCTGAACTGGGCGACAGAATCACGGGGGGAGCTTTCTTAAAACAACAAAGGCTCAATCCCCATGCCCCACCCACTCCGATTCTGTGACATGTGGGGTGGGCCCTGAGCTTTTGTACGGTGAGAAAGCAACATGGGTGATTCAGATGGGCAGCCAGGGCTGAGAACCACTGGCTCGAGCAGGACAGGTTAGGTGTGCTGTGCTAGTGCACAAAGAAACGTTTCCAATTGTGTATCTAATACGGCATCTTGTTGGCCTTCGTTGCCATGGTGATCTCTTCAGGGATGGTGACAGCAACTCCCACAGCCCTTTCTTAGTACTCCAGTAGTCTGTGACTTTTAAAGTCCAGTTGGAATGCTTTTCTAGGAGAGAGGGGGAGAATGTGTGTGTGTGTGTGTGTGTGTGTGTGTGTGTGTGTGTGTGTGTTTGTGTTTATCCTTGTATCCGGGGATGTTCTGTTCTTGGCATTTTGCTGTTGATATATCCTGAGCTCATTAATCGTCCTGTCCCTGGAGTTATTTTGCATCATAGATGGATGTCAAGATTTGAAGGCAGAATTTTGTCTCTGGTAAAGGTAAAGAATGGGCAGGGGTAAGTAAAGTGTATTTGAGCTATAGGATATCTCGCATTCCACATCCCGGTGTTAAAAGATACCAGATACGTAAGAATCCTCGCTGGCCTGCGGACACGGGTGGTGGAAACCTGGGAGACGGTATGAAGCAGTGTTGTTAACTTTGGTCCTGTTGACATTTTGAGCCCAATGGTTCTGATGTGAGGGCTATACTATGCACTGTAGGACGTTTAGCAGCACAGCACTGTCCTCGATTCTCCCCACTAGATGCCGGTAGCACACATCCTCCCCTGCACGCCTGTCCAGGGCTCATGACGACCAAAAGTGTTCTCAGACACGGCAGAACGTCCCAGGGCAGGGGGTGAGAAGAATCACCCTCAGTTGAAACCCACCGGTATAAAGTAATGGCAGGGCACAGGCTTCGCCTTACGGAGAATTGGGTTTCTGTTTTGACTCTGCCGTGCACTCACTGAGTGACTTTGAACAAGTATCTTAACCCCGTTGAGCCTCCGTTTTCTCACCAGTGCAGTGAGAATCATGATACTCGTGTCTATTTCATGGTTGCTCTGAGCACTGGATGAATTAATGCATATAAATTATTTAATGCCTATCTCCACACACAGTAATAAAGTCAGTAGAAGGTACCTATTTTTGGTTTGGCTTAAATTCTCAGCAGAAAGAGAGCAAGAAGTGAGTGTAAATACTGCGAGTGAATCCAGCCCACTGAGTGAGATGGCCCCCGGGGTGAGCTGTGAGGGGAGGCCAGCTGGAGCTGGGCTGTCAGCCCTCCTGGGTTCGGCCTTGCCTTCCGTCCAATCGTGCGGCCCAGGTTTCTCAGCCTCAGTAGACACTTGTGAGCAGGTGATTCTTTGTTGTGGTGCTGCGCCTTGTAGGATGTTGGTCAGCTGCTCTGATCTCCTCTCTCCCTCTCCTCCCTCCGCCAGACATGACAACCAGGAGTGTCTGCAGACATTGCCCGGTGTTCCCTGGAGAGGCAGAGTTGCCCTCAGTTGAGGAGCTCAGATCTAGCCTGACCAAATGTCACTCTAGAGATTTTCAAGGGCGGTTTGGCTTTTCTCAGTTTTCACCTTACTTGTTGACATAAAGCCTGACCCTTGAGAGAATGAGATGCCAGTGAATTTTTATGGTGGATCCAGAACTCCACAAATGGTTAGAATTCTCAATTCGCTCAATTCTCGCCGTCCCCTTCCCCTGCCCTAAACTTAACTTTTAGGATAAGTGAAGTGGTATGCGCCCTCAGAGGCTGTGGAATCTTTATAGACTTTGAAGACAATTTAAGTTTGGGCTCCGTTGTATAGACAGAAAAGGTCGTAGTTCTGCAGAACTTTTGAACTCTGCGTGAACTGTGCATGGGATTGCCCAAGCAGTCCCCTTACCCTCGCAGGGTCGTTGGGCATCGGAGATAGTCAGGGCCTGGTGTGTGTTTATACTGTGGAGGAATTGGGGCGAGTGGAGGCAGTAGGAATGAAGTGAGTCTAGAGCAGACAAGTTCAGAACGGCATTTGGAAGAGTGACGTGTGGCAGTGGCAAAGGGGGCATTTCAGGCGCCAGTTGAATTCCCGCCTTGTTAGTGAGTTCGCGCACAGGGAACAGGCCAGGGTGGAGTGGGAGATGAGGACCACTTGGGGAGCGATGGGATGCATTTGGGGGATCTGAGACGGGCCTTTGTCTGGTTGGGAGAACCCTGAGAAGGCAGGCAGCAGAGGTGGCCGTGGTAGCTCTCCATGGTACTTGGAAGCCGTCCGGAGGCAGGTGGGTTTGCATCATTATCTGTTCAGGATCTAGTGGTGCTGGTGAAGGTGGCCGCAAGCAGCAGGAGTTCTTTTGTGTGGAGGGGATTTGTTTTTGCCACCTATGCACCTTACCCTTCCAGGGACCCGTGGAGCCGTGTTCGGTATGACTTTGCACTACTTGGTAGGGCAGCAAATAGCATAGGGCCTTAGAAAAGCCCGCCGCATGTCCACACTTTGCTTTATCCTTGGCAGTTTCGGCATTCGGGGTGCTATTGCCTAGTACATGCCCTGAATCTTAACCCTGAGGGCACTTCACACTTGTTTAAGGAACCTGTTGAGGACAATAAAAACTGACGCCTGGGCCGCCCCATCAGCGATGGTTGCAGGAGGTCCTGGGTGTCTGTAGTTTTACAAAGCTCCACGGATGTTTTCTGATACGAAGCCAGACTCAAAAACCACAGGCAGAAGTGGCAAACTTGCTTCAGGGGCAAGCAGACATGTTTAATTTGGCCCATTTAAAGGTGTTTGTTTGTTTGTTTGTTTGTTTGTTTGTTTGTTTTTAATTAGGGACCAGCACTTAAGAATTCAGAGATTTCAGGGGGGGAAATGATCCAGGTTTCTGGTTTCTCTTGTAAAGCAGGAACCAGCCTCTTCCAGTGGTCCTGCACAGTAATGAGTGGCCAGGACTGAGGAGCAGCTGCCGCCCTTAAGATAGATTGTGTGCCCTCGGGGACACCGCAGTCCCCACCGAGTAGCCTGGGACCTGGCCCACCTCCTCCTTTTCCGGTGCCTGCCTGACCTCGGTTGGCGTTTGGGTTTCAGCCCTATTGTACCACGTCCCAGACGCATCGGTCTCTGCACGTTAGCATGGACCTCAGCATAAAGCCTTTGGCGGGTCTGTAATGAATTCAGGATTCACTGTCCTCAGAATGCTGGGACTCGGAGAACAGCATATGGCAGCAATTCTCCAAGATGGTCCAGAGGCCTCTTGGAGTCCCTAAGACCTTTTCAAGGGGACTGCAAGTTCAGAACGATTTTCATCACAATACAGGGACATTGTTTGCCCTTTCCATTCCCATTCTCTTATGAACGGACAGTGGCGGTTTATCCAAAGGTTACAATAGCGTTACAGCAACAGATGGACTGTAGAAGCAGGTAGGAGGCTGGCTGTCTTCTCTTAAGCCAGACGTTAAAGAGATTTGTCAAAATGGAAAATAATGCCGCTTTTCTCACTAATTTTCTTTTATTTTAAAACTTATTTTTCATAAAAATATATTGTTTAGCTAAACCTTTGCTGACTTACTACCTTAAATAAGTTAACGTTTCGGTATTTTCTTGGTTTTAATTTCTAACGTGGTAAGTGTCAACAGCTGTAGCCAACATTTACAAAAGCTCTTGGAGATCTTCAATAATTTACAAGCCCGGAAAGCGGTCTCGAGACCAAGAAGCTTGAGCACTGCTAGCATGTGATCGTGGAGCCATGTAGTGAGATCGGCATGGGTTTCTCCCTCGTCTCTCCAGCCTGGGGCAATTTTAACCCAGGACTGCCTGGCAGGCCCTGGTTGACTCCTCGTGGCACAATTGGTTTGTGTCTTACCTCTGCCACTAACTTGCCCAGAATCTTGGGCAGCATATTTGACCTCTGTTCCTGCATCTGTAGAATGGGGATGATGCTCATCAAGCCTGAGGGTCATTGTTGAGGGAGAACGTGTGTCGGGTGATTGACCCACTGGCATGTGGAGATGTGCTGTCAGTTACTACCGGATGTTACTCTTCTGGTGGATGTCCAAGTAGAGCGAAAGCTGCCTTTGGATTATAGCCGTGTTTCTCCACTTCAGCATAATTGACATTGGGACTGGTGGGGACTGTCCTATGCATCGCAAGATGTTTAGCAGTATCTGTGGCCTTTATATGGTGCCAGTGGCACCCCCTGCCCCCGGTCACGACAAGGAAGAACGTCTCCATACGCTGCCAGATGTCCCCTTGGGCAGAATCGCCTGAGTTTTAAGAACCCCTGGGTTAGGGGAGTCCATTGAGTCCCAAGAAACTACATTACCCAATCATCTGACCTACTGAGGTCCTAGGATGCTGCACACGTTTAAATACAGAGCGTGGGGAGGGAGAGGAGAGGTGACTCACAAAAGCTAGGGACCACCCCAGTTCATCCCGTCTGACCCACTGGGAACTTACTTTGGTGTATAATGTGAGTTAGGATCTAATGCAGTATTTTCAAAATAATTAATGCAAAGTTTTTCAACCTCAACACAGTTAGCATTTGGGGTTGGGTTATTCTTTATGGTTTGGGGATCCTCCTGTGCGCTGTAGGATACTGATCAGCGTCCCTGGTCTCCACCCACTAGGTGCCATTAGCAGCTCCCCCGCACTGTGATAACCAGAAGTATCTCCAGCCATCGCCTGCTGTCCCCAAGGGGCCCATCACCCGTGGGTGAGAAGCACTGGGTTATGAAATGAAATAAAACTATGCAGGAATAGATTGTTTACCAACTGGAATTTAGGGCTCACCCTCCCAACCTTTCTCCATTGTGGCCTTTTGGCAGATGAGTGGGATCATGTACTTCATATCCCTGTTAAGGAGGAACCATGACCTTTATTCAGCACTGTCTCAAGTTCAATGTAAGGACCTTCAGAGATGCTCTGGGTTCGGGCCATTCCATTTCACAGGGGCTGGGGCCAAAGGCCATGTAAGCAGGGAGAGTCAACTGGGACAGTGTGCCTCCTTCCATTCTTTGGCCTGGGAGCCCATGGTCAGTCATTTGTGGTGGGTCAGGAGCACTGACTTCATGGGCACGAGTTCTCCTCTGGAAGACTGGCCCATGTAGGGCACTATGCTTGGCTGTTCCTCTCAAAGAGAACTTGGTATTTGCAGAGATGGGAGTGGTTATTCCATGCACGTGTTTAGAAGGCAGGCCTTGCTCTGTGTAGTAAGTTTAAAATGCCTTTGCTATAGTTGAACTCCCCCAGGTTTGCCACACAGAATTTCAGGAATTTGCTGACCCAGAAAATGGCTGTGTCATAGCAGAGTGGGAATGGGGCACATGGTTTTTGCGAATTTGGCTTTCTCAGGTTGTGAGGACACAGACCACCCTTTACTCAGAGGGGAAAGGATGTCTCGTAGTGTTGATGGCGGTAGCCCATGGGGATCTAAGAGTCCAGGGCCTGGATCAGTCATTATCAGCACCATTGGAGGGCCCCCCTGCTTGTGGGGTCTCATTGCCACAGGAGACAGGCTTGTTTTAGCTAACAGCGTCTGCCGCTGAGTGAGCAAGACGTACTTTCACGGCCCCTTTACCATCCTCTGTCTTCCCACAGCTGAGGCACCAGCCAGCTCAGTCTCCACAGTCTGCCAGAGTACCCACTCTGCCCCGTCTCCAAGGCCACAGGACTAGCCCGGGTTGCTATTTGCCCCACCAGTTGTCACCTAGATGATTCCTGAAGGCTCCTCACTGGTCCCCTCTTTTGTGCTTGCCTCCATGAGACCTGTCCTCCTCACCATCCCCAGGGAGATGTTCCCCAGCATTTTATTACCAAACCTTTCTCACACACAAAATAGGAAGAATTGTGTGAGGACCACTGCCAGCGAGACCCTTTAAAAATACAAACCAGGTCGGGGCGCCTGGGTGGATCAGTAAGTTAAGCATCTGACTCTTGATTTTCGCCCAGGTCATGGTCTCAGGATTCATGAGATCGAGCCCCGTGTCGGGCTCTGCGCTGACAGCCTGGAGCCTGCTCCCTCTCTCTGCTCCTCCCTCCTTCTGTCTCAGAATAAATAAATGAACTTAAAAAAATAAATACAGGGGCTCCTGGGTGGCTCAGTCGTTAAGTGTCAGACTTCGGCTCAGGTCATGATCTTGCAGTTAGTGAGTTCGAGCCCCATGTCAGGCTCTGTGCTGACACCTCGGAGCCTGGAGCCTGCTTCAGATTCTGTGTCTCCCTCTCTCTCTGTTCCTCCCCCACTCACTCTCTGTCTCTCTCTAAATAAATAAACAAACATTTAAATAAATAAATACAAATATAAACCAGATCAAACTCCCCTCCTTGGTCTCCTCCTCTGGCCTCCCTTTAAACTGGATAAATCCAGACTCCTCACCATGGACCCCAACCCCACCTACTATGTTTTTTCTAACTCTCCAGCCACATTAGCCTCTAAATTCTTTCTGTCCTTAGGACTCTCGTACCTGGGATGCCTTCTGCACATTCACCTGCCTTACTCCTTTAATGTCTGAGGTTCAAATGGCACCCTAGGGAGGCCATACCCAACCATTCCCCCTACAGTACCCTTCTCCCGGTGCTCTTTCCCACCACCCTGTCTTATCTTCCTTATAGCACCTCTTGTCTACCGTTCATCCTGTCTCCAGTGCCAGACATGGTGTCTGGCACATGGTAGAGGCTCAGTAAATCGTGTGGCTGCAAGCAGGGTTTAACTGGTTAGCCTTCCTTCAGGTCAGGGCTTGAGGGATTCTGAACAACTGAGCATTTGAGTTGTCCCGGAATCTGGGCAGCTTTAGACGGGGCCACATTTTGAGGCATTCATCATTGTTGGGGACCTGGGGGTTGGATCCAGTCCTTGAATCCATGACCCATGCTTTAAGGTGGCATCAATGTGCTTGCAGTTTTCTGGGTATAATTATAATAATGATAGTAATGCCGAGGTGGAATCCCCGCTGTGTGCCAGCCACTCCGGAAACACTTTGTGTGCATAATTCCATTTAACCCTCCCTGGGACTGCCTGGGGGACAGCACCATCCCTGTCAGACGGCCAGGGAACAGGGAAGGTAAGTTGCGGTGCCCAGGATCCCAGCCACAAGTGGTTGAGGCCAGTTTGAATGCACACAAAAATCAGAGCCCGCATTTCATCAGTTTTGGTCTGCTGCCTCAGCAGAAGTTCTGTAGTCCTTAGGTTTCCTTCCTGTGGGGGTGGTTTCCGTGGTCTTTCCTGGAACTTTCCCCCAGCCTTCGGCCACTTTTATTTCACCTCAGCTCTGCCTGTGTCGCGCCACCTAGCGGCAGAGTTAGAAACGTGTGGCAAAACTGGCTCCCTGAATTGCGTTCTTTTGGTGAAGCTGCTGACTTTGTATGATTTATTTAATAAGTGTATGGGGTTTCTCTTGGATTCAAGGCGCAGGGGTGCCCAAAGCACAGGTTCTGTCACAGCCACTTACAGTCTGGGCGACTGGGGCAGAGAGGGAGGGACAGAAGGGCTCGACTGCAGGGCTGATTTGTGTAGAAGGCGGCAGAGTGAGGCTTGGCCCCTGGGCTTGGCCTCGGGACCCGAGGCATCCAGCTTGGAAGTCAGGCTCGGGGTTCTGGTCCCAGCTCTGCCACTTACCAGCTTTGTGACTTTGAGCAAAGCACTGTCTGTCTGAGGCGTCTCAGTCTTATCTCATGATTTGCAGGTCAGAGATGATAAACAGTGTGGACATCACAGGAATGTGATGACATGAAATGAAATGAGACTGGGTGTGTGAAGCACCTGCTGCTGGGTCTAGTGAAGGCCGTTCAGCAAACGTGGGTTGCGTGTTGCTCACACTGTTGTTTGAAGTATGGGGACACACCAGTGTCCCCAGCATAGATTACAGCCTTGGAAAGTGGCTTGGATTTCAGTAGGTAAAGATAATGGCAGGACGAAGAGAGCATTCCAGAAAGAAGTGCGTAAAATAAAAGATAGCATCATCTCCAAAACTATGCCCTGTATGATCTCCCTGAAGCCAGCTGGGAGTTGCTTGGGGAAGAACATATTCTAGTACTGAAAAAGGAATTAAGGGGCCCCCCCACCCTCTCCTAGTTGGACTGGGTGGCCACTGAGCATTTGGGACACCAAGATCAAGAGAGGCATCACCTAGCAACAGCATGTTTGAGATTATCTATTCTTCACCAGAGAATTAGTTTGCGAATAGAGTTGACACATCAGTGACAAATTCACCTTTATGTTGCTGCGCTGAACTGTTTATAATAATTCCTGAGCAAAGAAATAACTTGAAGGGTTGAGATAGAAAGTGTTGTAGGATTAAAGCAGTTGTCACGTCTTAACAGACTGTTATTTGTGTTGCCAAGATGCTTTCCATATTTTTTGCACAGATAAGAAGATTAAGACACATCAGCCCAGGATTAAAGCTCATTTTACACAAGTACCTTGCTGACATTTTGGTCAAGAATTCCAAGTGGCTTTCCAGATGGGGGCCGTTTCCTGGCAGGTGTTTGAGTCATCGTTTAGGAGGGGAATAAACAGAACAGGCAAAGATATTCCAGATTCCCTTCTCTGTGTTTTCCTGGGCCTACATATTTTCTTCTGTTTAGTTTAACAGGCAGTCCTGAGAGACAAAGGTTGGAGGCAGCCACTGGGGGTGTCGAAGCTTGTTGGGAGGGCGGGCCTGCCGGTAGTGTCTGTGTACTTTACTTCCTGCACAGCGTGGAGAGAATGGGTTTTCAGCTTCGATTCTGAGTATGTTCTGCAGGGCATTGTGTGGTTGACACTGGGAAGAGGAAGCCAGTGTACCTTGTCTCACTGTAGGGCGTCCACACCTGGGACTGTGCCTTCATTGTGTCCTTGGCCATCCTAGGGATCTGCTGTTTAATAACAGCACCCTTGTCTGAGGCAGGTGGTCACCCCAGGACTCATCACACACCGTCTGGTTTCCTTTGTGCTTTTCTGGAATGTTAACTGACAGCTGCTTTCTTCCTGATGTGATTGCTTCTCAGAAGAAAAGAGTGTCCACATCTTAAGCTCTAAGGCCCAGCCAAGCGGAAAATATGGAAGGATGCAAACCGAAGTAGTAACTTCCCCCTTTGGCCCTGGTACCTGGCTGGCAGCGTAGCTCAGATGCAGTTGGAGACCTGGCGGCACCTTGGGTCACTCAAGCCTCTGAGTCTCCATTCTCTCTTCTGTAAAATAAAGCCCTTTGTGTGGCCTCCCTCCAGAAGTGGTTGCAAAGATTCAGGGAGGTGAGGCATATCAAGCATGGAGTGCCTGCCCAGCCCATAAATATGCCCCCTCTGACTGCTCACCCACGTATGAAACCATCCCAGGGTTTTGGGAAACCCCAACTAGGAATGTCCTTGCTGTGAATCACATGACACAGGCTGGCAGAAGTCTAAAGATGGGATCCCAATCCCAGGACCTCCGTTACCCACAGGTGGAGAAGCATTCTCTTCTGTCACGGAGCCACCTCTGGGGTCCAGGCCAGCTCCGTGCTCTCCTTCCCACGCTTGCAGCCGGTGGCAGGGACTCCACCTCCTTTCCTCACATCTGGGCAGTTGCCGTCACCTGCTTTGCCCCCCCAAGGGTTCTTCTTCCTTCTTACACTGGCTTCCATGCAAAACATTCTTGCTGCACCCCTTTCCTTCTTGCATTCTTGCTGCCGCTGAGATAGGTACATATGTCATTTTCTCTTTAGGGTTTTGCCACCAGTCAGCTTCTGGACAGAAAAGACAAAGTAAAACCCTGAGTCCTGGTCCCTGGCCTACTTACAGGGGTGGTACCAGGAAGCCCAGTGTTTTAATTCTCTCAAGTATGGGACTTGTTTAAAACTCTCTCCTTTTGAGCCTCTTTACCACTGTTTGAGGAGGTATTCTATGGGCCCTCTCCCTGACACAGATATCATACACCAAATTATGGACGTGACTTTTGGGTAAGGCTTTTAGGACTTCCTTCACCTACACCCAAGGCATCTGAGGACTTTCTCTATGAGCCGGGGCCCCAGCTCAGTTCTGCCCCAGGAGAAGGGCCTGCCTTCTTGGAGGTACCCCCCCCCCAAACCTTTTACCCAGAGAGTTGTGCTCCCTGTAGGGAGAGTGGTCTGTGGTCCCTCGGGGCAAGAGGGAGCCTGCATGTCAGGGACCCCCACCTTCTTTCTTTGGAGCCATCTTTAACTTGTGTCTTCAAGAAAGGAACTGCCTGAATGATTGGTGCTTACCTTCCAGGAGCTTTTACACTAGACCTCGCAGACGTAGATGTGCACACCTGGGATCCGGTGAAGGCAGGGGGCGCACTGTGCTCCTGTGGCCCTGGGCTGGGGTGGTCTGTTTTCTGTCTGTCCTTGAGGGTCGGGAGTCAGCTGGTGTGTTGCAAGCATTAGTAAATTAGCAGGCACAGAGCAGACACCACCTTGACCTTTGAGTTCTCCCGGTGCTCCTCGCTTTCTGCTGCCCTCCTCATCCCCGTTCCTGGTCACCTGGCTAGATGCTGCTGTCCTTCTGCTTGGATGGCACATCCCTCTAGAAACCTTCCCGGATCCACTCCTTTTCCACACCCTCACCAGGTCGGATGCCCCTGCTCCGCACTCGAGTCACTTTTGTGCTGCTTCTGTGTTGCAGCATTCAACTGAAGTCTGGCGTCAGCTCTTGGCAGGCAGGGGACACATCTCTCCTTGTCACCACCACACCCTGGAGGCCAGCATGAGGCCTGGCGCCCAGTGGGCACTCGGGTGTGTGGAGTTGCCGAATGAATATTATGATTGAAGCTATGAAGGTAGCGAGATGTGCGGCAGGCGGAGTGGTTCCCAGGCTCTGCTGGGTGGCGTAGAGTGTCCTGTCAGTCAGGGCTGTGTCAGCAATGCCCCTGGGAGCAGCACCGGCCTGAAGACGGGTTAGGGGGTGTGTGTGGAGAAGTCCCAGACATCTGGCAGAGGTTTGAAACAAGAACTCTGCAGCCTTTCTGTGACTGGGCTTGCCTGTCCGTGTTGTCACCATGACTGCAAAGACCAGATCCAGGACGGCCCCCGTCCTCAGGGATTACAGCTGGGCAGTCCCATTTTGCATCTGTGCCTCACAGTTGGGTGGAGGGTGGCACGGGGCGCAGGACCAGAGGGAGAGCAGGTCCTGTGGGCCCGATGGCCCGGGGGTTCACTCCTTTCTGCTTCTGGCCAGTGCCCCCGACCCTGCTGTTTGCTGGGGATTGGGAGGTTGGGAGATGTTTCCCGCCCCGGGGCCTGATCAGCATCTGGGATCACGGTTGGGCTCAGGCTAGGTGCCGCCTGGACTGCGTGAGCCGAGCAGGAGCGTGTGGAGGAGGGTTTGGACGTGGCAGCAGCCACCGTGGACTTGGCACGCAGTGTCATTGAGAGCTTCACGGAGGCCAGAGCGCCTCCCACATTCCCAGCCGGTGGAGCCCACTGTAGTGGGAGCCACTCGGGGGCTCCGAATCGCACCCCACTTCACACACCAGTGTTGGCCACGGCCATCCACAGGATACAGTTCTCACGCCTCACATCGGGGAGGGGATGGGGAAAGGGGTTCCCTGGTCATACACCTTTGGGGAACATTTGGTTAAGCAGGTTTCTTTACTGTTGATTTTCTTAACCCTTGCTGTGCTGATGTGTTGAGCCAATGCCCCAGGAGAGCTCCTTCTTTCCAAACTCCTTCCATCAGAGAGCATTTTACAGGAACAAAACAGAACACCTGGTTGACAGAATCTGGATCGAATTGTTGGCATTTGATTAACATTTTCATATTTTCGGTCTTCATGGTGGCCCGGGTATGTCTAGAAATCTCTGGTGGTGTTTTTCCCTTTGCTTGTGACAGACCGGCTGGGCTGGGACTTCAAGCAAAAGTCACAGAAGCCTCATTGCTCTGTCCCCTGTTCATTCCCCAAACTTGGGTTTCAGCCGGCTGAGTGAAGTCTGCTTGTCCAGTGACATAACCAGAGGCAGTTTGATGGGAGCCAGTTAAGAAAAGTCTGTGGATGCTGTGGTGAGTGTGGGGCGCTCCTCCTTGGAATGGGGTGCATCCGAGTTGTCCTTTTGTAACGTCAGCACTAATTTGCAGACTTAATGGACGTCGGCCCTCCTGGAGCCCAGTGGAAATGAAATCTGTGTGACTCTGGTGCTTTGTGTTTTTGGTGGAGAACTGACGGAAGTTTGTGGCCACATTTTGGTTAGTGTAGTGGTTGGGTTTGTCACAATCACCAAACCATCCATCAGTGGGGGTCCCAGAGGGCCTTGACCTCACCTGTCACCATCCTAGTGACATTTCATGTTGAGCCTCGTGTTGAGCGTCTACTCGAACCTCGTGGTGAGCGTCTACTACGTGTGTGGCTCTGAAGGCACAGCGGTGAACACAACAGAGCCCCCCCCCCCCCGTTCTTCTAGAGCTGCCAACGGGGGGGGGGGTAGATGTTGGGGGGGTGCAGCAAACAAATTACCCCCCACAAGCTCCAGGCCACGAATACGAACACACCCATCCCATCCCTTTTCATCAGGTGTTTTACCCTGAGGTTTTCTGCTCCTGACTTCCTGTTCCCCATTGTGCCTGTAGAGCCTTGCACAGCTTAAGGGCTCAATAAATACTGGCGTGATTACATAGCAGCTGGTGTTACACGTGTGAAAAAGTGCAGAGGGGATTCAGTTCAAACATTTATCGGCTGCTGCTTCGTAGTGTGCACCGGCTGATGAGCCGGGGATGCTGTATCCGTGGTCTCTCCGCCTCCCTGACAGGCAGCCTCAGTGTGACCTGTGGTGGGTGTAGGCCGAAAGCATGCCCAGGCGCACGCACAGGGGGCGGGAATGTAGATCAAACTCGGAGCTTCCAAAGGGATACGGTGCCTGTGCCCGAACGAGTGTAGGCCACGGAAGAGAAGAGAATGTGCTCCAAGCAGACGTCCAGAGCGTGACAGACCACAGGCCGGGCAGTGCCCGGGTAGTGGTCAGGTGGGGGCCGCCTGGGCAGGGGGGGGGGGACTCCGCCCCGTCTGGGAGGGCGGTGCTGCTTTAAGTGTGTGTGTCACACCAGGGCTTCTGGCTGCCGTGCGGACACTGGCCTTCAGGGAGTGAGAGCAGAGGTGGGGAAACAGCAACAAGGCTCTTAACTACCATAGTGATGGCCGAGGGGGTGGAGGACCCGGGCCAGGATCTGGTGAGGGAGTATCGGCCGGGGTTCCGGTTCTTCAGGAAGCCGCTTTCACAGCTTGGCCCCCGTGGCCCCTCTGTTGCCTCCCTCCGACCCCAGCTGAGCAGCGTGCCCGGTTGTGGTGCAGAGTTGTTCTTCTCACACGGGACCTCTCCCTGCTCGTGCCTTGACCTGCCCTGTGGCTTTGTCCTGTCCCAGGGACTCAGAGGCAGCCCAACTCTCCCTCGTTTGCCCAAATCACCGCAGCCCCTTCTGGGTGCCGACATAATTCCCAGCACCAGAAAGCTCTTCGTCTGCCATCCAGTTGGTTCTCTGTCTGTTCTAGTCCTTCCTCAGTGGCCTTCCATCCATTTTCCCCAGCACCCCCTTACCTTTACTTCTCCCTCCATCCAGTATTTGTTGATGCCAAGTATTGATCTCAGACCACGAGTCAGCAAGGGGAGCGAGGCAGTCTCCGATCTCATGGAGTTGATGTCTTAGTAGGGGAGATAGAGCATAACCCATAAATACTTAGTGTATCTGGTGGTCATGTGTCCCGAGAGAGAGAGAAAGAAAGAGAATCCGTGCTTCACCGAGAGGCCGTGCAAGGTTTCTTGTACAGAGTAGTGTGTGTGTTTAGTTAAGTCTGCGGTGGCTACGCCTTTCCTCTCAGGCTGGAGGCTGTTAGAGAAAGGGACAGAAACTAAGCTCAGACCGGCTTAAGCAAAAATCAGCATTTGTTGGCTTAACCGAAAAGTCCAGTGGAGGCGAGGTTAGCTCTGGGCTGGGCTGGACCCACGGCTTCCACCAGTTTCTCCAGGATTCAGTTTCCTCCTCCATCTCCAGCTCTGCTTCCCACTGGATTGACTCCGGTCCAAGGTCCCTTTTGGTGACGTGACACTGCTCACAACCCCAGGGTTACCTTCCACCAGCTCTGCAGTCCCAGCGGAGACAGAGCACCCCTTCACCAGCTCCAACAAAAGTCCTAGACCCAAGTCTCATTCACTGTCAGTGGCCTGGGCTTAATTACATGTTGTGTCCCCTGGGGGAACGTCCTCAGACCTAGAACCCAGGGACGAGGGAGGGGTGGTTCCCCAAAGAAACGGGGAGGGGTTGGAGGGATGCAGGGCCGACCCACACTCACAACCCCCTCCAGTGTGCCTTAGCTCCTTGCAGCGGCTGGGAGTCTAAGGCATAAGTGAGGTCCAGGCCTGGATCTGCAGCCCTGGATGCTGGGCTTGTGGGGTAAAGGGCAGGGCCCGAAGATCTCTGGGGATCCCCATAGTACAAATAGTGTGGATAAGCTGCTGCTGTCCCAGGGCCCCTCCACCCCTCCGTTGCTGGCATTTATCGTCTGGCATGGGCACATTCGATCATTCATTCACGCGGGTTTGTCAAGCAGCACCAACCCCTGTGCCAGGGACATGGCTGCTTAGGGAATCGTGGAAGCTTCGTAGGCGACCCTTCTGTCCCCCAGCCGCCTCCCTTGTACTTTGGTCTCATCCACGTCATCCACCCCAGTGTTCGTCGTGGGTTGTGCGTGGTGAGGACTGTCACGGTGGATCAGACTCAGGGACTCAGGTGCTGCGTGGAGCACAGTGGAGGGAATGGCCGCCGTCAGTGGGCTGTTGCCCCCAAGTCAAGACCAGTGTCTGTTCTACTTCTCCAAAGAGTGAAAATTTGGGGGGATGGGAGTGGGCCAGTGTGCTTTCGATCGTCTCAGTCTTGTCCCTTTTCCTCCTCCCACCTCCTCCCCTCCCCATCTTTAGCGTGGGTGATCGCCATTCCCTCCTGACTAGTAGTGTCTCTGTATAGCCTCCTCCCCACACTGTTCTTTGAACCTGAACCCAACTCCTTTTACAGCACTTTCCCGAATCTTTAGCACAGAGGTCATCTGCCCCTGGGGCTCCCCGTCACTTTACAAGCCCCTCTGGCCTCTTCTCTTTGGACTTCAGCATAGCCACTTCTTCTCAGGAAAGTTCTCCTGACTCTCTAGACCAGCCGCTATGACCAGCTCCCCACGCGACTGCGCTCTCGAACCAGAGGTTGTGTCCCCTCCCACCTCGCGGTCCTACTGGGTAAAGCTGATGTAAGGGAAGGTTTTCTGTTATCCTGGCTTCCCAGGACCGAGGGCTCCACAACAGCAGGGCTGTGCGGTGCTCCCCATATTCATGATCCCCCTCGCTTCCCATCCATTGTCTGCTCTCGAGGCTTTGAATGCTGACGAGGGCCCTGGGTGCACCCAGAGCCACCATACCCAACCCCCAGGCAATGAGGCAGGCAGCATCCGGGCCTGCCCCCACGGGTGAACGTAGTCCTCACCCACAGTCCCCGCTGCCATCCACGCAGGCACGAGTGGCAAAGGGCTGTAGATTCAGCTGCCCCTGGGTAAGAGAGAAATGGTGTTGCCTGAGAACAATAGGTCTCATCCCGTGTCTGAACATTTCAAAGGGTGTCTTCCTTCCACAACAGCTATGCAAGATGGACTCAGAATTTTCGCAACTCCTTAAATCCTTTTTTTTATTTTGATGGGCAGTCACTTAGAGATCCAGGTGGAATGTCAGGTGACTCAGCCAGGGTAAGCTCTCCAAAGAGCATGAGCTGTGTGGATAGAGGTTGCAGTCTGGTTATCCCCCGGCCCCTGCTGGCCTATAAATTTAAAAAAAAAAAAAAAAAAAAAAAAAAAAAAGATAAACCTAAACTAGTCTTCAGCATTTGAAATTCAGGAGATGCCACGTAAAGGTCTGACATCTCTGTGCCACATTCCTGCAAGGCCACGGTTGATGGCGCAGAACGGCATTGCCTCGGATACCCTGCAGCGTGCCGCCCTCCCCACCACTCTCTGTCCATCACTGGCGTGGCTGTTCTAAGAGAGTCTTGCAACCTTTTTCTTGATGTATAACATGCACCAGAAAAGTGCACACACCCTAACATTAAGTGTCAGATGTTCACAAACAACACGCCCCCGTGGCTACTTTAAGAAACCATTTTCTAAGTGATTTTGACGTTCTTTGGAGTTACTAGTTTTATATCGGGTTTGGTTTTTGCTTTTAACTTATTACAAACAAATGCAGCTTTGTTTACTGTATGAATATAGTGTTGGGGGGAAAACAACCAATTTTTCTTTTTGCAGAAAAACCTGCCATTGCTCCGCCCGTCTTTGTGTTTCAGAAGGATAAAGGACAAAAGGTAAGGGGCCGGTATGTTCTCTCGTCACATGATTACTCTGATCTGTTTTCTCCCAGAGGTCTCTCCCAGGTCACAAGGCCAAGGGTACTTCTCTTTTAAGCCTTCACTCTGAGCTTGAAAGGAAAAGGTCCTGTGGCTTTAAGTTATCCTGGTGAGAGGTTAAGACGGGCGTGTGTGAAAAGGGTTCAGAAGCCTTGCTATGAACAGTGGTAGGAAGCTGCTTTCTAATTGCTAATGGTTCATTTTAGAAATGCTTCTGTACATTAGGAAGAGTAGGAGAGAAAAGGTAGAAGGAAGGGGGAGGGGGAGGGAAGGAGGAAGGAAGGAGAGCGAGTAATGGTGGTTCAAGGGGAAGACAGGACCTTTAAAGATTTTAGGGAGATATTTTGGCCCCCAACCAACTTGGCAGAAATGCATTTAGAATAATTATCTCGTACTTGGCTTGCATTATGTATTTACCATCCATCTTTGTTCTTTGTTGCCTTCTTGCTCTTGGATTTCAAATGTCTCGGTTGCGCTGATGTTGGAAATACCTTGCCTAACTCCTAGCAATGAATGAGCTAGTGGTTTGTCAAAGGCCTGGTTGTTAAAGGCCTGATTGGTGCCATGGTAGCGTTCTGATGTCGCATGCTGCCGTTTACCTAGAAGTCGTTGATTTTATGTCTGTCCCTGACCAATCAGTGTGGAAGATTGGGGTTGTGTCCAAGGTAGTTGATGTTCTGTGGTGATGCTTCCCAAGCTTATATGAGGACTCTACTTGGCCAAAAAAATAGTTGATCCCTCCCACCCCACCCCTCACCCCCAGGACAGCAGGTATAATTTAATACCTTCTGCAAGATTTCAGAGTGACCAAAGTGCTAGATTTGGTGTGTTTTGACATCTGTTTGTATCTTTCTTTTCTTTTCTTCTTTTTTTTTTTGTTTTTCTTCTTGAGAGAGCGCAAAGTACACACGAGGGAGGGGCAGAGGCAGACAAAGAATCCCTAGCTGGTTTCACGACACAGGGCTCGATCTCAAGACTGTGAGATCATGACCTGAGCCGAAATCAGGAGTCAGATGCCCAACTGACTGAGCCACCCAGGTGCCCCAAATCCATTTACATCTTGTTGATAAGAACAGATCCGTTCAAAAGCTCTCCTTTTGGAGACTTGTGATCCACAGGCGAGGTGTCTGCTAGATGCCCGGTCCTCTGGCGGCGTGGCCAGCCCTGAAGTGCGGGACCGCTGGTCTGGCGATTTGGGACTCCTCACAGCCCAGCTACTGCTCCTAGACCCTGTCCCTCGGTCTGAGAAGAGAGGCCAGGCTTCTGTGTGGCCCACGTTTTCCTGGACCTTGTTCAAGTACGGTGCCAGGAAGAGAGCGTGTGTGCGCGCAGGGGGGCAGGAGGGAGAAGTGGTGTCTTAAACCCACGAACACACACACATACCCTTGCAGGGTGCCTTCTTGTGAGCCGGGGCTCGTGTGCTTGTCTTGCTCTCATGTTAAACTTTCCCATTGTTTGTTCTTCTGCTAAAGAGAGAATGACAGCACCCAAGGAAACATTCTTCCTGTTTCGTCTCAGTTTTCCAGGTGCCGTTTTCAAGACACATCAGCCCTCTGGGGTCTCCTCTCCCCTGGGCCTTGACTAGTACACGTAGCTTAATTACAAGTATCTCTGTCATTTGTCTTTTGGGGGTTCGCTCACAGAGAAGGGGCTGGTGCGCCTTTGCTAACTCTTAGAAATGCATGTGTTCATTTTCTGTTTCAGATGTGAAAGTTGCTTCTCTCAGGCTTTCTGTAAAACGAGGATCTTTTAGAATTTTGAACGTTTTTATGATCTTTTGAACCACTTTGAAACGGGTCGGCAAACTAAGGCCTGCCACCACCGCCTGTTTTTGTAAATAAAGTTTTATTGGCACACAGCCATGCCCACCCTGTTCCCAGTAGCCGAGGCTGCTTTCCAGCTGTGACAGCAGAGTGAGGTAATTTGGGCAGAGACATATGGCCCACAAAGTCCAAAATACTTAGTAGCTGACCCTTTACAGAAAAAATTGGCCGACCCCAGATTTAAATTTAGGAATTAATACTTTCAACCCGAAGACTTGGACAACCAGCAGGAAGAAACACTAAAATGTAGCATTTGTTCGGCCAAATTTAGAATGTTTTTTAAATCTCTGACTCCCATTTCAATACTGTTTTCACGGTCGAAGTGCTTCTTGCCTGCAGCCTTGTGGCTCGGAGGCTATAACTTCCACGTATTACCTCCAGCAGGGGTGAGGCTGAATCAGAAGAGTAGCTAGGAAACTGCTCAGCATCATGTTAAAAATGTGCAAATGTAGTTCTTATCAAAACATTCACTCCGAGCCAACTCTAAATGGGCTTCTAAAAATAACCGATCTCCGGTTCCTCAGAGTTCAGCCCTCCACTTCTGCCGGGCCTGCGGGACCAGATCCCCGGCAGGACGCGGGAAGTCTCTGCGTGTTTGCGAAGGAGGGCCTTCTGTGACCGTTCATGAGGGCAGCTGTCTGAGCTGTTGGGTGGGTAGTGGCCGGGTGAAGGTGGAATGTTCCTTTCTTTCTCTGCTGCTTATGACGGCTCAGAAGCGAGGCGGCGCTGCAGGGAGCAGCCGTGGCACTTCTGACAGACGAGGGTTCGAGCCTCGTTCAGTTCCCATCTCCCTGGCCCAGGTTCCAGCCCGTCTGCTTCTCACGTTGCAGAAGCAGAGCTGGGAACGGGCCGCACAGGCTGCTCTCGTTTTGGTTTCTCCTCTCCTGTCCACCTTTGTATTTTGAAAATATTCAGTCCTCAGAAAAGTTAGAAGACTGAGCCTGCAGACGCCGGGATGTCCTTCACCTGGCTTCACCTGGCCTCAGCGCGGACATCTTTGTCTTAAATGCTGGAAGCACTCGACCATAGGTGGTGCCCACCTGATGCTTCTCCCCTAAATCCTTCTGCAGGTGCCTCCTGGGAATAGGGCGGCCCTCTCCATGGCCCCAGAGCTATTGTCACTCCTAAGCAAGTGATGCTTATTTTAGAAATGTCCTTCAATATGTAGGCCATATTTATGTTGTCCTAATCGTCGGCAAAATGTCCCTTACGACTATCTCTGGAGCCCTTTCTTGACCCACAAAGACCAGGAAGTCCCACTGTCAAATGTGGGACCACCGACTTCCCTTTCAGTAAACTGTCTCTAAACCACCCAGCGGGCTGCCCTTCAAAGAACTTGTGTCTCTCCTCCCCCTGCCAAGGAGAACACTCCACAGGCCCAACTATTATCTGAACCATGATTGAGGCAAAAGATTTGAAATCAAAAAGAGAAAAAATGAAGCTGTTAGCCCAGGCGGGGTTTTTGGTTTTGTTCAGTAGCAAAGCCACGTGGCGTCTTCTGTCAGTCCTAACCACAGTCCAAGTTGCATTAACAGCAGGCTACAAATTGGTGGCGGTGGCCTGCCAGTGGTGGCATCTCTTAGTGTCAGCACAGGTTGTCAGATCCCCCTATTGTTCCCTGTTAGAGAAAGCACTTGACAGTTTGAACTCCAGCCCTAACGCCGAAAATCCAGTTGGACCCAGACCCAGAGCCCAACCGACAGCCCGGAATCGTCCTTCCTTCCTCCCATGCTCTCATGCTTCCTCAAGAGGGCGCTCCTCGTGAACGGCTTGCCTTCACGTATTTCTGTTTCTTAACTGCCTTGAATGGAGACCCGTTTGGTTTTTTCTTCCTTTTGATGTAAAGAGATTTTTGAAACTCCTTAGGAGTGTGTTTCATTGATTGTGACGACTGATGTTTCTTTCAGACACTCTGTCTTCCGAGTGTATTACTCTGCAGGGGTAAGGCTTTGTGGGAGTTGCACTTGGCCGATGGGGTAACGTCTGCTTGGTGGAAAGACAAAGCAGTTGCAGAGATGCTGATGGGCTGGAAGGAAGGGGTCACTGAATGCTGCCACAGTATGTTTAGACCCAGTTTCAAAGCTTACTGCTGATTAACAAGCCTATCCTGTGTGCGCGTGTGTGTGTTTTGGTTTTTGTCAGCCACGTATATTTCAGGATGATGTCAAAGGCTCCCAAAATCTTGATGCCAGAGTTTCACAAATATGTTGAAAACCTACAGGCCCTGTCTTGGTTCTCTAGAGCTCCCTTTTCCTGTCCAACAAAAATACTCAGACCCAAGTAGAAAACGCTGGAATGGCATATGTGTTTCTTTTTGGTCCTCCAGTTTAGCCGTCATTTCAAGTTCAATGCCATGAGAGCATTTGAACATTCGTGCTCTAAAAGCAGGGGTAAAAAAAAAACAAACAAACAAAAAAAAAAACCCAAGTGGTTCTAATTAGAGATAGGCCATTGTCCACAGAGCTTATGACTTAATGTTCTCTTATCGGGTGTTTAATCTCCAGCCGTAAAGTAGCACCCAACTGGTGCATGGGCCAACCTCTGCATGTTGAGTGGGTTTGAGGGACAGCTTGAGAAGGAAGGCTTTCGTGTCTGTGCTTCTCCCCTTTATAGGAAGAATCGGTTTTGCTGACTTGTTCGGTGTATGAATGAGCTCACATTTTGTTGCTTTTGCTTTCCTCAGAATGTTCAAAAGTTCTCTCAAGTCGTCTTTGTAGAGTTCCTTTGATCCAACAGACTGGCATTTTAAGGAATAGCCCCCAAGCCCTATGTAAAGAGGTTTTAGTCACTTCACACTCAGAAGAAGAGTGGCCAGGTCTGTGGAAGGACAAGGTGGCCACTCAGTTCACAGGGCGAGAGAAATGACTCCGTGTTGTGAACGATGCCAAGCGGGAGATTTGGGGACCAGAGCCCATGTGTTGCAGGACACCGGCTTTGTAACCCATTCCTCAAGAGCTCCCGTTCGTCCCAGAGCTCCCGGTCCCTGGGAGCCCCTCCAGAATCCCAGGAACCACCTCGTAGGAAGCCAGGGGTGTTGTACCTTCAAGAACAAAAATTTCCAGAACCAGCTTTCTCTTACCCTGGCTGTTTTCTAAATACACCCTTGCCAAGGTATTTGGGGTGAACGTGGGAAAATCCTAGGCCAAGGGTCTCCCTCCTCCAGCTGAACTCCCACCCATCTGATAGAAAGCCAGCTCTCTGTGTCTCTGGCAGCTGGTTTGGTCACCCCGCATCTGCACTCACTGAGGCGAGAAAGCGCTCCCTTTATCTCAGGTTTAAGCGGAACGAATTGGAAGGTGCTAGAAGCACTGTAAGCCGTGTACACTCCGTTTTGTAGGCTATTCCAGGCCTGCCTCCCCTCCCCCACTTTTTTAATGGACAGAAATGGTGCTGAGGGCCAACTTCCCTCCTCAGTATCCTTGCAGAGGTGGGTCATCAACCCCCAGAGACAAATGGACATAACCGCCCCTGTTCCCCTCCGGTAGAGGCCCTGCCCCCATCTTGGTCTCCAGGAGCGTCGTTCCTCGCTCACAGCCCATAAGCACAGTAGCTCCAGGCTGCAGGTTGTGGAAATGGGGTCCCAGGCCTCCTGCATACCTCAAAGCTCCCTGCAAAGTTAAACAGCAGCCAAGTCCGCACTCATTTTCCATTCTTTCATTCTGGAGGGCCAGTTTCGTCGGGCAGAACACAACAGCATGTGCCAGGCTTCTTGTCTCATCCTCCCAGGCAGGGGCTGCTGAAGTCTGAACGTCTCTAGCCCTTCGATCCCCGCCCACCCCTTGCCCTGTGTTGCAGCCTTTGTTTACATTGAAGGAAAATTGTCTTTTTTGCTCCCAGTCCTCTGCAGAGCAAAAAGACTTGTCGGATTCGGGAGAGGAGCCTCGGGGGGAGGCTGAGGCCCCCCACCATGGCACGGGTCACCCCGAGTCAGCTGGTGAGCATGCCCTAGAGCCTCCTGCCCCCGCTAGCGCTTCAGCCAGCACTCCTGAAGCCCAGCTTCTTCCTTTCCCGCGAGAACTGGCAGGGGTAAGTCCACCTCCACCCAGCACTCCACGGCCTGGGGGTCCCAACCCAGACCGGCCCCTTTCCCTTTGGGCTCCTCAGGTCAGACCCTAGACCGCAAGCAGCCGATCATAACTGAAAAGATGATCATGATCTCTGCAGCACCCTTTAATTCTTGCTGCCAGAAAGTCAGGGAAGATTGAGTCCCCTTTTTCATTGAGACTTTCTAAACGGGGGAATTTATATACACCCCTAGCAAGAAGCAAATCCTGTTGCCTGAGAGAGACATAAGGGGTCAAAAGAGGGATTGAGTAATGGGGTAGAACCTTCCAAATCAAATTTGACCCCCTCTCCGTCCTTCCATTTTTCTTTCTCCTCTCCCGGAATTTGGGCGTTCAGGTTCAGGGCCTTAGAAACACCAGTAGCCCCAGCTTCCTTGATCTAGAGGAAGAGGAGGTGTCTAAAGCAGACTGCTTTGCAAGACCGGTTGTGTTTGGACTGTGGTTAGGCTGTGAACTGCTTGTCTTCAATCAAAGCAGGAAGAAGAAAAGACTCTTCTTTTGAATCCAGAGGGAACCCCTTGAGCCCTTTATCTTTGTATTGAGAAGGCTTTTGAAGATTATAGGTGGAGAAGATTGTGAACTCTCGAGAACAAGAAATGTCTTGAGTGTTTGGAGGTTGATAAAATGGGAAAGGTAAACATCACCCTACATTCAGGATTGAAAACTCCACGTGGGTACCTAAGACCCCCATTCTGGCAGGGAAAAATGACTCTTAAGGAAACGAGGAACCCTGCTGTGCACACCCAACACTGGGTAGCCATCCAGGGTGTCCCAGTCCCAGACCTTCAGCGATCCCTTGTGTCACATCACCAGGGTGCTTAAGGAAATGATGAAAATTCAGTTACAGCCACCAAACCCTGGGACACACAGGAAGAAGTGATGTTCAGCAGAGGTGAGGTTGGAGGCCACTTGGAACATTTTGGAGGAGTCAGTGTGTAGTGGAAGAAGAATAAACGGCCTTTACCGTGTGTCGGGCAGCAGTGACAGGGGCAGTCCCTCATGGTGTACAAGTGGGTTTGGGCCCAGTAAAGATTCTGGCCGGGAGGCACCCACACCAAAGTGTTCCAGGGGTTCACAGGCAAGCACAGAACTGACAGAGCAAGAATTAGGAGATGATCACTTTTTCGGTTGGGGGCCCAGCAGCTCCTGGGACCTTCTGCTGAGCAGGTATTGTGAGTTATTGTGCCTTCAGCCTCCGCAGGCACAGGAAATCGTGTCCTCGGTTCCCTGAGAACAGACGACCTCCGTGTGGATCTGCCCAAGAGGCTCTGGGGCCCTTTGCTGCTGTCTGGTTTGAACAGCACAACAGCTCACAGAGCCGCCTGTCACTCGAGAGGCTGAGGGTTTTCGATTGAGAGTAGCAAATGGGTAGGTCACAGAGGTGGAGTCGCAGCAGCTGTTCCTCCAGAGGCACACAGGCTGGTGTGGGCCTTATCTAATGCCCATCTGGTAAGACCGGGGTGGGGGGTGGGGGTCTCACCTTCTGCCTGCGGCCGGGCCAGATGGGGATTTCTGTAGCCTGGCCGATGGGACTGGACTTCTCAATTCTTGTGGACTTTGGGTCAGAGGCTCTAATCCCCCAAAATTCAAACCATCCCCAGCCTGGCCATGCAAGGTCAAGTGTTAACAGTGGGAAACCTCAAGCCGGGTTGTGGGTCACCGGGGGAGGAAGTCAGGACCCGGGGGAGCAGTCGATGAACATACCAGCATAGCAGCAATGGCCGTGCACATGACACACACATGTGCTGTTTGGTTTTAGCATTTGTAGCTGTGGGAGTCCCTGGTCCCATCAGAAGCCCGTCAGTGCCACCTTCACATCATTTGGTGATAGCTCTGAGCCAACCAGGACTTACTCCTTTGGGTTCTCAGCAGAGAAAACTGGCTTGTTGCCAGTGGCTGCCATTAACTGGCTTTCTCTAGTGATCGGGCATGTTCAAAGCAGAGTAAACTTTTTCTAGGTCGCTTAGGGCATAAATTAAAGCAGATGGAACCTGATCCCAGTTTCTTCTCAGGTTGAGATGTTCCTTTGGTTAGCTAGGACTAGTTGCTCTCACATCCGAACAGATTTGGATCTTGCCCTGTACCACACTGGAATTCAGGAAACCGCCCACCCTGACCCAGCCAATCTCGTCCATCACGTTTAGTCTGTTCTTTATTGCATGATCCCTTGAGGAAACGTAAAGCTGAAAGTTCTTTATGATAAATAGCGGCTCGCTGAATTGTTGCTTAGAGAGGGCCCGCTCATCTTTCAGTCTCCCCGGACTCTGGCCATCTAAGACTCAGTACCGGGAACAAGCCTCTATATATCAGACTTCCTGGCTCTCAGAAGACAGCTTGGAGAAGACCAGACCACATCCAAATTAAGTTCTCTGATCCGGAGAAAGCAGGCAGCTCTTTGTGCTTACTCTGAGTCTGGCTTGAGTCTCCTGGACTGGTGCTCAGAGCCAAGGCCCTGCTGAGCCCGAAGTGTGTTTATTAGACCCACCAGGAAGCTTAGGTCCTGGAACCAGACCCCTGGCTGGACAGCTTCCCTCCTCTTCTAGGTTCTGCATGGGATTTGGACCCTCATTTCACACCCCCCGCCCGACATTCAGACCTTCGGAGGCCATGATTTTTTTTTCTTCAGTATCTACCTTTTTAGTAAGAAGTTCTGAGCTGGTCACCCAGTTGCAGAATAAACAGCATTGAATCAGCCCATAGTGCCTTTGAAGACAAGGACATGTCCGGAGTCCCCTCCCTTGATTGATTCTTCATCCCAGGCGTCCATTTCCCTGTAGCCCCAGCCAGGCAAGCTTTCTAACGGATCAGTCCCTACTGGAGTCGCTGAGGCCCAGGCAAGCCAAATGGTGTCTGGCATGGTCTCGTTTTCTGGTCTTTTCTGGGAAGTCGGGAAGGCAGTGCTGTTCACTCCTGCTTACTCTCCCTGTGTGTCAGCTTTGGAGACGCAGTGGCCAGCTCCATTCCTTCCCCTTGGATCGGCCTAGCACCTTTGTCCTTCTTGAGGCCATACCAAGCAGCCTCATGAGAGCCATGGTTTCTCAGGGCATGGGGTGGGGGTGGGGGGATCCTGGATAAGCACAATGGTCATAAATTTTCACCGTTTCATCCTTCACAAAGAACTGAAGCTTCCCACGTCTGCAGTCCAGGGTCCTGTTCCGAGTTAGACGTTACCGTCTATTTTGTCCTTGGCGAGAGGGACACGCACACCTCACAGAACGAGCGGCTCCCCCCGAGGTTCCCGTGGCTCTGAGGGGAGAGGGCTGCCGCCCCTGTGATTCTTTCGACCCGTCCACAGCAGCCGCCACTGTGGGGGCTTTTCATCTTCTGTAAGCCCGAAGCGAATTGAAGGATTCTCTTTGGGCTTCTTTCTTTCCTGCCTCCTTATGTAAGTGTTGATTTGGGATATGTTCGTCACGGTGTCCCAGATGGGTGCTGACGCCAGTGTCCTCTAGGTATCCTCCCAAAACCCTGACCCTCAAAGAGGTGGATTCTAGTGTGGGAAGAGGCAGAGGAGGAAATGGGGCCTTCACACCTGCTTCTGCCCTGGCTCCTCCCCACAGAGGAATCCTGGAAGCCTGTTCTTCGAGTCCCCATGGCTGTGGCTCCTGAGCTTTGGATGCACACTTCCGGGGTCCGAGGAGCCGTAGCTCTTTGTGCCCTGGGCATTGTTCTCAGCTGACCCCAATCGGCCTCTCCCTTGGTTGGGGTGAGGGGTGGCCCCTGACTACCAGGCTGCTGTGTTGGCAAAAAGTGTGCGTGGAGACTGCGTTGGCCTTGTTTGGGGCCGGGGTTGGCTTCAGAGGGAGTTGCTTTGCTCCAGGCCTTTCCATTTGGGGAGAAGACAGCACGAGACAGCCAGACAGCAAGCTGAGACCTTCAGTGCAGTTGGGGGGTGGGGGCAGACCTCAGGCTCACGTGGGCAGCTGGAAGAGTTGAGGGTTTCTGGAAGAGTTGGCATATCCAAAGGCAAGCAGAAATTACTTCCTTGTGCATTGTCTTGTTTCTTTGTGCTAGTTCCTATTGAGGAGAGTTGCTGGCATCAGTTTCCTTACTGCTTCTGAGTTGGCTAGTTCAGACCCCACAGGAGGTTCCAGCAGCTTCTGGAAGGTTCTTCCTGGTGGGGGAGTCTCCTGTGTTGTCCTCCCCTGGCCTTGGCCTCTCAGCTTTTCCAGGACCAAGACACCAGTCACATGCCTCTTAGAAGAGATTTGAGGTGTGGGTTTGAGGGTCTCCTGGGGCTTATAAGGGACTAGACGTATCTGAATCTTGTCTGGCCAGGCACCCTCTCTTCTCCAGGTCACCGAAGGGGCTGCGACCAACTCGGGCTCCATTTATGCAACGAGTGCATGCCGAGCATCTTTTGTGCACAGCGTCCCGGGTGTTCTGTGCTGAGCTGTGGGCAGAACAGCCAGACGGACACGTTAGATCCTTTCCAGCTGGTACACAAACGGCAGAGGCGCGAGAGGCTGTGGGTGGGGTGGAGAGGAGCAGCTTCCGCTCGCTGTGTGGCGGGATAGTGAGCGAGCTCGGCTTCCCCCGGAGGAGGGTTCCCCCTGGAGGAGGCCATGCTGAGCGGAGCTGCAGGAAACTCGTCCCAGGCCTTGGGGGCAGCACACACAGAAGGAACCCTGAGGCGGGAACAGTGTTGGCAGATTGAGAAAACAGGAAGGAGACTGGGAGTCTGAAGCGTGACAGCAAGGAGGGGTCGTAGGGCATGGACAGACGGGGCCCCGGAGGCCTCAGCTCTTGGTCTGGGCACACTTCTGGGGGGGTTCCTGGCACCCATCACATTCTTAAGGAGACTCCCGATTCCTGAGACACCTGGGGTGTTGTTGGCATAGGTAAGAAAGTTCGGTGTCAGTTAAGAACCCCAAAACACGTGAAGCAAAAATTGACAGAACTGAAGGGAGAATTCAGATACAGTCGTAGTGTCGGAGAGCCCAGCACCCCAGTGGAGTAGTCTGCAGGGCTCCAGGAGGGCTCGGACAGCACTCAACCCCGCTGGCCTGGCAGGCCACCTGCCCCAGAGAACATTCCAGACGGCGCTGTGCTGCAGAGTAACCGGGACACTCTCCAGACAGACTGCTTGCGGGGCCACAAAACAAGTGTCAGTAAGCTGGAGATGACTGAAATCACACAGTCGTTTGCAAGCACAGTGGAAGAAAATCGGAAATGTGTGGATTTCTGGAAATCCGCACATGGGGAAATGAGACAAGATAGTTTGCAGGGCAGAGGGAAGTTAGGTGCAGAGGCCTCTTGGCATTGAGCTGGTGGAGGAACACCCTTTTCGGCAGCTGAGGAAACAGGAAGCTGGGGCGTGACAAGCTCTCTGGACTGCTGACCAGGCTAGGGGCCACTCTTCTGCATGGAATGCAGGGACACAGGCCTTAGCAGCTTCTCTGAGGCCCTCAGAGCACCTGAGATATGTGTCCCTTCACTGAACAAATGCCAGGCGAGGTCCCACTGTGTGCTGCGTGCCAGCGCCCTCCTGGGACTCAAGCCGGTGGAGGCCGTGACACAGATTGCACGATCAGCGTGAGAGGCGGAGGACTGCAGGGGACAACGAGGCCAGAGGACAGGGGTGGGTGTGAGGGGGTTGTCAGGTGAGGAGCCAGGGACAAGAGAGCAGGACCGGGGGCGGGGGCCGTTTCCGGATCCCAGAAGTCGCTCTGCGGAAGTAACAGATCCCACGGGATCTGAGAGGCTGCCACGTGTGGGGTTGGTACAGCCAGAATGCTTAGTGGGGGAGAGGAGCGAAGCACCAGGAGCCACGGGACCAGACCTGGGTCTGGTGTGAAGGAACAGGAAGGAGGTACCTGGGTCTGCACCTCAGTGATGTCACCCAAGGAAGGGGATGGTCCTGGGAGAAAAGGTCTGTTGTGCCAGCGTCATGGCTCTGTGTTGTCAGATGCCACCCCAGTGCTTAGTCCTGGGCTTGGGGCCATCTTCTTAACACCCCTGGCCCCGTCCCCATCCCTGACTCCTCATCTGGCTGCCCCAGGATGTGACTTCACATCTGGACCCTTGTCACACAAGGGCATAACATCCAGCGGAAGTGAGCCGGCTGGGAGAGCCCCACCTTGGCCGGGCGTTGGGTCGGGCTGAGTGCTGCCCCACCTGCTTATCCCACTGACCCCGTCAATCTCCCTGAGGCGCCGGTGCCGGCGCCCCCATTTCCCAAGCAAGGAAACGAGCCTGGGCAAGTGAAACAGTTTGCCCAAGGTGTACCTGTAGGAAGTGTCGAGCTGGGAGAAAGTACTGCAGGCCTTCCAGAGGGGTCGAGCCCCTTGAGGCTCCTGCCGCCGGCTTGTGCCCATCTGGAGCCCGCCTGCCCGACTCCTCCCGTGTTTGATTTCGTGTGGGACCCAGTGGTGTGCTCACAGCTGCCCCACGGGCTGTCGAGCCCCTGTTGTGTCATGAGGGGTTCGTTTACTAAGCACTCTGCTGGATGGCCTCCCCTGCGCCCCCGGATCAGCCTTTGCGGATGTGGGGACCGCAGCCGTCCTCGCCCCTTCACAGAGGCTTGCAGCGGGCGCTTAGAACAGCTTGTGTTTCTGACTCCAGCCCACGTTGTCAGCTCACACAGGAGAGCGTGCCGCCTGGGATCCTTTGCTCTCCCTGTCCCTTAGGACAGGGTCTACACTCCGGGCCTCTGTCTACAAGCTAAGATGGTGAAATATACACGTGGCCCAAAATGCTGAAAGTCCTTTGTGGCCCTTTATGGGGAAAGTGGCGCCCAGGGCTCCAGCCGGTGCTCACAGCCCGTTATTTACGTTATTTAGGGCAGTTACTGCAACTGTCTCCACCCCGCCCTCGGCTCACAGAGCACTTTCCCAGGCGCGCCTCATCTAATCCCTAACAGCTCCTCCAGGCAGGTGGTCCTCCTTTGGCTAACCTTGACCCCTAGGGGCTTTTCTGAAAAGAAGAAAATTGGCTCCTCTGCTCACTCCCACGTTCAGTGCCCCGGGAGGACTGATGTGCACTCGTCAGTGTTTGCTTCTGGCTGCTTCTTTCAGAAGAGTCACACGTCTCTGAGAAGGGCTGTCTGCTAGGGGTTGGGTATTATCTGGGGGTTGGGAACGGGGCCTCATCCTAAGGCTTCTGGATGGCTAGTTGTGAACATTCTAAAACTAAACGTTGTTAAGGAGGAAATTCTTCGGCCACCTTCTGACCTCGCTGGTGATTTTTTGGTAGGTTGTGTGGTCTGCTGAGTTGTTCTGAACACTGCATCGGACTTAGGTCCCAGGCATCACAGTTCTGTATCTTCTGGAAATAATAACCTTGAAGGAAATAATACCTTGAAGCAGCGTTCTGCACTGTGCAACAAGCCAGGGCAGGGAATGGAGGCTGCTACGATCCGGTGTTAGGTGACCATTTTACCCAGTCTGGCTGCCCTCCAGAGCAGAGCGAGTCACTTGCCAGCTCTCGGCAAAGTGAATTCCAGCCAGGCACCGTTTCACTGTGCTTGACTGGGGTGGGAGGGGGGGGCGGCGGGTGGCACGTAGTTAGCTGTGACCTGCGGAGAGACAAAGACACCAGTCTTTGTGCAGTAAACATGTTCTCAGCCCATGGACTCCTTGGCCCCATGGCCTGGAAAGGCAGACACAGAAGGTTCTTGGGGGGATTTTTGAGCCTAATGTTAAGTTGAAAGTCTGTCCGTGACTTGGGTGCCTGAGCTCAGGGAGTTGGCCCCCAGGGCCGCGTTTCAGGACGCACTCCCTGAAGAACTCCCACGCTGCCGGGTGCGGGGCAACCTGGCCCTCTCTCACCGCCCTGTCGTGTGCTCTCGTTTCAGAGGCCAGCCGGAGGCTCCAGCCCCGAAGGTGGAGAAGGTGAGGAAATCTCTAAAACGGTTCATCCTCTTTGGTTGTAAAAGTGAAAGCAACCTGACTTTCTCCTCCTCTTCTTCCTCCTCCGCATTTTCTGTAGATTCCGACCGAGAAGATGGAAATTACTGCCCTCCTGTCAAGCGAGAAAGAACGTCCTCTTTAACCCAGTTCCCACCGTCACAGTCAGGTAACCGTTGCAGACCGTTCCCAAGCGGTGAAAGCGTCCGTGCTCCCCTCTGATGTCTCCTGCTCGGCCCAGATCCACTTAGAATCCATCTGAGGCTCAGCGTCTGCCAGGGATGAGGCTCAAGTGCTCCCCACTCGAGAACCCGTGCCACTTACAGAGGCTTGTGACCTCGCCGACTAAAAGAAAATGCACCAGGAAGTAGTCCCTCTAAAAGAGAGGGAAAGGACGGTCAGTCCTGTTGGGAGCTGTGGACATTAAGCGCGTGTCCTCCTGCTCGGGTGCGTGACTGTGTCTGTAGACTGCAGGCATAGGAAGCGAAAAGTAGTGCGACCTCCTGACCCTTCAGGCACGTGCCTAGAGCTTGGCAGTCTGGTCCAGAAGCCCAGACACACACACACGGTACATAACGAACCAAGTGGCCCCGGAAGACACTTCGGTGATGGAATGCCATGAGCCCCCAAAGGAGGAGGGCTTGGTGGGACCTTGGTGGGCGGGCCAGGCTAGGACCCTGCGGAAGTGGCTGGGCCCGAGGGCTTGTATGGAGACCGATGCAGGAAAGAGGGCGTTGCCCAGAGTAGAGAGAGATGCCGGGGCTACTTGGTGAGAGGTTCTCTGAGCCTGGGGACAGCCCTGCAGATGCAAGGGCAAACACAGCCTCAGGGCTTGCCCCTTCCCCTCCCCATCTTGACTCGGTCCCCCTGGCGTCGTCCGTGTTCTCCGTCTTGGCGCCCAAGTGCAGACTCAGAGATGCGTATGTGTTTAGAGAGGATCTCCGGTTACCTGTCTTGGCATCCCCATTCTTGGGAGGTTTGTGTAACTGTGAACCTTAATGATGTCACTCTAAGAGAAAAAGCACGCCCTGGAAGGTCATTTGTGCTTACGGGAGTAATGTAGACGTTACAGGAAGGTGCAGTGTAGAAAGCGAGCGTCCTTTCAAGATCCTCCCCTGAAACACACTGGATTTCCTTCCTGTTTCCCTTAACACACGTGTTGTGGACTTTGCTACACCCTTTCTCGTGAGTGCTCCAGGCCCCTGAATGGATGCACTGTCACTTGCTAATAAGCAGGCCTTGAGGAACCTGTCCAGGCTTCCATAGACCTCCTCATCTCCCTCGTTGCCCGGTGCTCCTGTGAGACAGGGAGCTTCTGCTTCCTGGCAACGGATCGCATTCCTTGGCGTTCACCGTGCACTGCTGAGCCACGCTCTGTGGCAAAAGGTGCGACAGAGAAGTGGTTTGTGCTGTGGCCCTAGGCTGCAGGGACAAAGGACAGCCAAATATCTCCCCTCTGCTCTGGCACAGTGGCATAGGAAATAGCTCTCAGTCACCGCGGGTGGACAGACACGAGCAGAGCCGGTAACTTGGAAGGCGTTGTTGGTGCCCTGCGCTCTGATTCTGTAGCCGTGTCCGTCCACCCAGATAGTTCTTCAGCTCCGAGGGCCATTGCATTACTGCCCGGCCCACACCCCAGGCAGCAGTTGATAAGTGTAAAGTAAGATCCTAAACAGGTGAGGGGAGTAGGGGTGCAGCCAGCCAGCGAGCCCTGGCAGGTGACAAGGAGCAGGGACTGAGGCTTGGAACATCCAGTTCATTCTGCTTCCCTCCTGGCTGCCCACTTAGGGGCCCAGGGTGCCAAGGAAAAGCCAGGGGCGTGAGGACGAGACAGGCGGCCACAGTGGACCACAGCATCTAAAGGCCTGGTTCACAATGTTGAGCCTCCTAGAGTGGGGCTTGGAGAGCGACCCTTCAGGTGGGAGAGGTGACCCGGTTCGTGTGTTCTCCGCCTACTCACATTGTTTTTCCTCTTGTTCCCTTCCCTGCCCGCACCTCCTTGTCGACAGTATCAAAAAACAATGTTTTTATGCCATCAACCTTCTGCGAGCCATCTGCAGGCAATTCTGACTCAGAACCAGGTGAGCCCTCGTGTCCCTTTGCGTTCTACTGCCCGTCGCTAGGGGTTTTCCTGGGATGAAAAGCAGTTGATATTGTAAAATAAGATCTTAAACAGGAATGGGCAATTTGAAAAACGGATTCTTTTTCAGTTCTTAAATGTTTTCCCAAATCTTCAGCTCGTAGATTTGGAATCCAGTGTGAGGCAAGCTTCATAAGCCCTTAGTTTTTTTGCTTCTGCAAGGAGGGCCTGGTCCCAAGGAGTCTTTAAAGTTTGTTGTTTTTTTGTTTTTTTGTTTTTGTTTTGTTCTTGCAAAAACAAAAAGCAGCTATAGATCAGTGTACTGCTCGTTTTACAAGGTTTTTGCACAAGTAATAACTCATATCATTTTTTTAAGGCAAACGGGAAATACACAGAGTGAAAGAATCTGGCTGCCCCGCTCCCTTCCCCACCCCAAGGTAACTGCTGTGAGGCCGATGGAATTTTCCAGACCCCTTGTCTGTGCATCAGACCCTCACACTAATAATCAGTGTGACTTAGACATGTTCAGATGGATGTGTAAGCGGACTCGGTCGCAGCTTTAAACCTTGAGGGCAAGAGCTTGCCTCCCCCCGAAGACTGAGAGAGCCTTCCTTTTTTGGTCTCTCACTGGAGACCCAACTCCGGGATTTCCTGAACGTTTCTCCCACGTGGCTGAAATTCCTCATAAAAGATTTAATGAGCAAGTTCAACCACCCGAATTCTGCAACCCAACCTGCCTTATATAAATTCATTGCCGACTTCAAAAGCATTGCAAGAGAAGTCCTACTCTGGCATGAGGGCAGTGTTTTTCTAACTCACGGGATCGATTCGATAGCCCCATTTCACACAATCGAACTCATTTTGGTTCGAAAAGCAGACTCTTTGGAGCTGACCCTCTCACCAGGTCCTAAAGAGGAGTTTGGTTTCTAAGCGTCCTTGGGAATACCTGGAGTGCTCGCTTAGCAAGAGCGCTGTGAATGGTAGGGGCGACGTGAGCCGCGGTGAGCCTCCTCTGGGCCGGGCTGTCAGTCCCCGAAGCCGAGTGTCTAGATCGCGTGGAGCTGGCGATTTCCATCAGGAATCTCACAGCGCCTCGTGAGGCCTGTGAGTGATGGCCTCGCTCTCTTCTTTCCCCCCACAAAACCTTCGTTCTGCAGCATCGACAGCAGGGCCACCCTGAGAAAAGGGGGTCCCCAGGCCTGCTGAGGCGCCCTGACACAGCTTTGCTTCCTGCTACCTGACGCAGGCTGGAGTCATATCAGACTTGCACATCGGTCCCACAGAGCAGGCCTCCTCTGACCTTGCCTGCCTGCCTTTCTTTTTGTTTTTAGCTTTAATCGTGGGGGGCGGGGGGTGCAGATTTTAAACTTAGGGAAGAATTTATAAAGCACTTCTATATCCCTTTGCTCATTTGATTTTCCCCAGTCGCCCCAGTGGTGTCCTTCATAGCAGAGGGACCAAATCCAGAGATCATGCACCACGTCTCTCTCTTTCCATCTGGAATACTGCCTCATTCTTCCCTTGACTTTTATGGCCGAGAAGACGACAAGCCCATTATTTTGGAGGAGTTTCTCTGTCTGGGTTCGCCCAGGGATTCCTGGCGATCCCACCCAGGTGGTGCGTCTGGGGCTAGAATAGCACAGGAGCGAAGCTGTGTTCTGCCCGGCGCCCCAGCCCTGCTACCAGTGGGGCTGATTTTGCCCTCTTGGTCACGGTGGGTTCTGTCCGTTTCTGCTCTGTGAGGTCACCCCCCTTTTTCCAGAGAGACGCTCTGAGACCCTGGGGAAGCCCCCCCCCCCCCCCCCGCCACTTTTCCCCTCCAGCATCAGCATCCACTCGTGTTCCCTTGCTCGGGTTAGTCATTCCTCTGATGACCGATCACGGCGGGATTTTCTGCCTTCGGTGTTGCTGGTACGTTCAGGTGGTGCTCTCCTGTGGGAGAGGGCTTTCCCTTCTGTCCGCTTTGTCCTTTGTTATCCTGTACCTCCAGGTGGGCGCGTGGATTCCTGTTTTAGGCAGCCAGTTACAGTCTGTCATTCTTAGTGCAGAATTTAACCATCCCAGATTTGGCCAGCGGGAGTCGCATCACGCGGGTTCCTGTGTCATTTTGCCACGACGCGTTATTCTTTTAAGTGCTTTCTTTCTGTCCTAACGAGAGAGGCTCCAGGCCCATCATCATGTCTGTTTTTCTCAGAGGGGCCCTTAGTGGAGGGAGCGTGGTCTCCAGAAACCAAAACCTGGGTCTCAGCAAGCTCACCGCCACTGGACTGTCACTGCGCCTGGGCCTCCTCGGTGCCCAGAGACGGGGACACGTACCCGTACTTGCGTGCACACACGTGTGTACACTTACACACGTTTCTTTGTATCTGTCCGCGTGTGTGTAGCCCCAGGCTCACGTGTACTTCCAGTCCAGCACCAACAGGGTTCATCTGAACCTCCTTGCTTTGAATTTCTCCCTCTTTCTTTCTTTTCTTTTCTTTTTTCTTTTCTTCTTTTCTTTTCTTTTCTTTTCTTTTCTTTTCTTTTTTCTTTTCTTTTTTCTTTTCTTTCTTTTCTTTTTTCTTCCTTTCTTTCTTTCTTTCTTTCTCTCTTTCTTTCTTTCTTTCTTTCTTTTCTTTCTTTCTAAGTTTATGTATTTATTTTGAGAGAGAGCATGAGCTGGGGAGGGTCAGAGACAGAGGGAGAGAGAGAATCCCAAGCAGGCTCCGCACTGACAATGTGGAGCCCGATGTGGGGTTCAAATCCACGAACCGTGAGATCATCATCACCTGAGCCGAAACCAACATCAGACGCTCAGCCTGACTGAGCCAGCCAGATGCGCCTCCCTCTTTCTGACAGTAAGAGACCTGCTGCCTTCACCTGCAGTGCACGTTCTTAGACCCTGCACGTGCCAAGCACCCTCCCACCTGCCCCTGCCCGGCCCCCACCAGGCTGCCTGTTACTCTGGCGCACACCAAGTTCAAGTTCCCTCAGGGGTGAGTGTTGCTTCCCTCACCTATCACTTGGGGTCTTCCCGAGGCAGGGCGGAAAGCACCCGCAAAGAGGCCTGCTTGCTTTAAATGTGATCGGAGGAGGGCAGAGACTGCTTCAGAGGGAGCAACCTATCCGCCCAGTGAGCTCACAGAGGGGCACGAGTGTGCCCCCGGTGCAGTCGCTCCTGGACGCCAGTGACCCTGCCACGTGTGCCAGGGCTCTGGCTCATCAGACAGGCCACACCTCTTCATTGTGCCCTGACCATGTCGCAGGAAAAGGGAGTTTCTTGAAGCCACGAACGGAGAGCACGTCTGTTTTGGTGCAGATGGGGCCCGTGAGCCCCTCCCTGTGAGCACACCTCCCTGCTGCCTTGGGCTCCTTCTGTCCCCAGTCCTTGGTTGCCATTACAGGCGTGGCTTGCTTTGCCTGTGTGTCGTCCGCTCGCTGCAGCATTCAGTGTGATTTCTTGTGCGTCTGCTAGGCGGGCCGGGTGCGAGGCCCGGTGCCGCGATGCTAGGTGGCGGCGATCATCCGGGCCTGTGCCCCCGCTGGTCGTCCTCGGCTAGCGGCAAGGGTCGCATGGTGCCACCGTTGCTCTACACAGAGCAGAGAGGTAGAGATTGATCGGGGGCCACAGTGGAAGCATTGCAAAGCCAGCTATAAGGGCTTTTAAGAATTACCTCAATTGTGAACTTCGTCTTAGTTTTTCCTTAATGTTTGTAAATTGCCGGTCGTCTTATGAATGATACTGAGCTTTGGGAATGTGTTTGAGTATTTCCCTTCTAAAAAGAAACATCTGGCAGCTTGTCTTCCCCCGCATCTGGGGTGTCTGAATCTCGGGAGGGTGGTTTTTATGACCTCTCTCTTACGGGAGCGACCCCAGCTCCACTAACACAGGCTCTTGGAAGCCTGGCGGACTCAACTCCTTCATACCAGCTAGCAGCGAGAGTTTTTTAATCCTGTTTTTGCCCAAGGAGAGCAGTTTGGCTCACCCACGTGCAGACAGCAAAAAGAAGGCTTTCCTGCTCTGTTCAGAATTCTGATTTGACTTTGTTTTATGCCTAAAAGTTTGCTCTGGTAAGGCATTTTTGGTGTTCCAGTGTAGAGTTGGTCGGTTTTTAGTGTATCCACAGAGTTAAACAGCCATCGCCATAATTAAATTAATTTTAGGTCATTCCATCACCCCGAAAAGAAACCCCGACCCCGTCAGCAGTCACTCATCACCCCCTCCCCCAGCCCCTGGCAACCAAGAATCCACTTTCTGTCTCCATGGATTTGCCTGTTCTGGACGATTCGTATAAATAGAATCACACACTGTGTGACCTTCTAAGACCTCTTTCCATTTGTTTGTCTTTACTTTCTTCCAATGGTGTTTTGTAGTTTTCATTTGTTAAATTTATTCCCACGCATTATTCTCTTTGGTGCTATCGTAAATGGAATTGTTTCCTCAACTTTGTTTTTGGATTATTCGTTGCTAGCGCATAGATTCACGCAACTGATTTTTGTGTATTGATCCCGTTCCCTGCAACTTGACAAGGGTTTCTTCTGATGAGTTGGACCTTAGCACAAAAGCAAGGCTGCCTCCGGTAGCCCCGAATGCTGTCATCCCTGTGCTGCCCTTCACAGGCAGGCACATGAAGGGACAGACCTTCATGCTGATCCTTCCTGTCAAGCACATCAGACCGTCCCCCCTCCCCACCCCTTAGGAGATAGGCCGAGTCCACAGCATGCACAGATTAAGGGATTTGTATGGACCAGTGGCCCAGCTGAAATCAGGCTTTGAGCCGTCACTCTGCTTCCTTCCCCTTCCTTCTCCTGGGCCTTCCAGTTCTCAGGAAGCGACGAGGTGAAGTTCTCCAGACACATCCGGAAAGAGAGCGAGCCTGCTGTCTGCCACCTTTGATCTTTCACCACGGAAAACGTGTCTCATTTCCCAGACATCTGCTGGTGGTGCAGAGCGTTCTCCCGATTACACAGGCATTCTCCGACAAGACAGAGAGACGGGTCTAAGAAAGGGAGACCGGTCCTAGAGACCCTGATTGGGTGACTCCCTGACATTCTCCAGGGCCTGTGAGCCCAGCACAGCTCCTGGCAAGCTGCCGGGTGAGGTGGCCCAGGCATGGACCAGCCGTGCACGCACTGTCACTTTTGTCTCGCACCTTCAACAGCCCCCGGTCTTTCATTGGCAGCACGCGACCTGGAGTCCGCACTCCTGCGACCCCCTGCCTCCTCCTTGTCCAAGCTGCTGCCTTATGACCTTGGTGGTTGGACTGGGCTTCTGCGTTTCTGTTTTAGTTTGGAAACATTTCCCGGGTTCTCCAGGCTCATGGCCACTGGAGCCCAGACCACGGTCTTCCCCTGCCCTTGACCGTCTCAGCTTCGCTGCCATCCCCAACCCCTAAGCAGTCCTGCTTTTTACCTTTTGTCTCGTGCTTGTAGAGGAAAAGAGCAGTGGGTTCCGGTTGAAGCCACCAACACTGATCCACGGCCAGGCACCCAGCGCAGGTAGGTGCCCGCCTTTGAGGACAGTAGAGGGCCTTTCTCACACCCTTCCCACCTCTGTGCAGCCTCTGTGTGCGTGGCTGCCTGAGGCAGCCCAGCTGGTGTGCTCCAGGCTCAGCCCGCGCTCCACGTCTCCTCGGTTCCCTGGTGCATGAGCATCGACAAGTCACTCTAAAGAGCCCATCAGATCAGGAGAGGTTCTCCCACCTGGCAGCCCTCTGCCACCCTGAGGGGGGTGGGTGGTGAGGGAGTGGACTTGGCTCGGTGTGGGACGTTGAGGCTCTGTGCCCCGCGTTTGCTCTGTCGGTTCAGGCTGTGTCTCCACAGCGTCCCAGCCCCAGCGTGCCACAGAGTCACCCCAATCAGCGGGGTGGCCACGAGCCAGTGGCCTGCTGCTGGGGAACAGGGCCCGGCAGTGGTGCGGAATTGGAAGCAGTCTCTTGTGGCTCCTGCCCAATTTGTGTTTGGCAGAAGGCTTTTCTCAGTGTGGCATTTTGAAAAGCAGGTGCAAGGGTATTTTTCTGTGAGCCTCTGAGCAGAGTCCTAAACCCTGGGGGCCTGTCTGCGGCTCTCTGCTTGGCCCTTTAGCCCAGCACTTGAGGACAGCTGTCCCGTGCTTCCCCCGTAACATTACTGTACTCACCGGATTAATTTCTGTAAAGCCCCCTGAGAGCCGTTGCAGGGGTGTGCATTTCTGCCCATGAAGACCGAGGGCCCCGGGCAAGCCATCCTCTGTTCTCAGGTCTGCCAAGCCAGAAACCCAAGGAGCAACAGCGGAGTGTGCTTCGCCCGGCAGTGTTGCAGGCCCCGCAGCCAAAGGCACTGTCACAGACCGGTAAGAAACGGCCTGGCGCACAGGCTCGCACGGTGGGGTGTAGAGCGTTCCTGAGATGGGCCGGGGGCAGCTGTGTCTCCAGCGAGGGGACTTCAGCCATACGTGCTGAATGCGCTCCGGAACAGAGAGAGTGCTGGGGAAACGATCCTTTAAATCCTCGGTGAGCTCAGGGAAGACAGAGAGAGATGCCGTCTCCCTGCAGCACTGGGCCACGGTGACAGCCGGTTAAGACGCGCTTTGTGCACGCACTGGCTTCTACAAGCTGGCCTGCTCCCAGGCGTCTGAGATTCAGCCCAGCATGTTTGCAGGCAGAACTCAGCCCCGTGTGTTTGAGAAACTCGTGTCATTTTGGTCACGTGCCAGCCGGAAGACCTAACTCGTCAGCCACGTTCCCACCATCTCCACACGGTGGTGGTTTGCAGTTAACCCTTAATTTATTAATACTAATGAGCTTTTCTTGTCTCCCTCTTGGTCTTTCCCTGTAATTTAAAAATTCCTCATCAGAAGCAATCCAACATCCCCGTGAGGGAAATAGTTAATGTTTCTGAAGAGTTTCAGTGGGAAGGCTTTTGTACATGATGCTGAAGAATCAGCCAGATTTAAAGCTGTGCGTGTCACATGATCTCAACTATTTCAAGGGCAAAGATGCAGGGAACAAAGATGTTTCTTTTTAATTTTTCTTTTTTAACGTTTATTTATTTTTGAGACAGAGAGAGAGCGTGAACGGGGGAGGGTCAGAGAGGGAGACAGAATCCGAAACAGGCTCCAGGCTCTGAGCTGTCATCACAGAGCCCGACACGGGGCTCGAACTCACGAACTGTGAGATGATGACCTGAGCCGAAGTCAGATGCTTAACCAACTGAGCCACCCAGGCGCCCCAACAAAGATGTTTCAAGTAAAACTTATTTTATAAAACTCTTAATTGTTCCTTCAACATGTATTTTTTTTTTTTTTCCATAATTAACAGTGTTGTTTCTAAGTATGCTGAAAATTCATATGGTTCTTTGTGGAATAAGCTGTAAGATATTCTCATTCCCGTGAGGCTTTAGTTCTGGGTTTGTTTTTCTGTAAGCATTTGTGATTTTCAGTGGTGACGCCAGATCCTGTTCTTTACAAAGGAGAAGTGACCCTGTTGGTCTAGATGGTGACGGGGGCGCAAGAGGCCGTGCCGCACTCCCGTGACCCCGCGCTGTCCTTCTCCCCCACAGTCCCCAGCAGCGGCACCAACGGGCTCAGCATCCCGGCAGACTGCACGGGGGCCACGACGGCCACATCGCCCGACACCCCCGCGCGGAGAAGTCCGTCTGATGAGGTGCGAGCGCCTGAGGTGCGTCTGTGCTGGGCGGGGAGCTTCGCCGAGTGTGTGGGCGGTTCCCTGCCCCGAGCAGAGCCAGGGCTGGCCCGCGTGGAGGCTTCTGGATTAGCTCGGCAGCGTGTGCACACAGCAGCCACCGACGCCAGTGGTTGCCAGAATGCCGATGATGGTCCGCGCGCAGTTCCAGAGTCCCGCCTGCCCAGGCTGAGTGCCGCCCAGCCGCGGGTGGCGGGCGGGCCTCTGAGGAGTCCCTGGGGCCAGAGGAACGGCCGTCACCGATGGAGCCTCGTGCCGTTGTACATGAAGAGATGTCTCCCCTCCCTGTTTCCACAGCTGAGCAACCTAGGGATTCGATACACGGCCCCGTGCTAACTGGAGAAATGTGCCTGGGGAGGCAGCTCAGACACCTTTCTTTCTTTCTTTTTTTTTTTTTTTTTTTTTTTTTTTAATTTTTTTTCAATGTTTTTTATTTATTTTTGGGACAGAGAGAGACAGAGCATGAACGGGGGAGGGGCAGAGAGAGAGGGAGACACAGAATCCGAAACAGGCTCCAGGCTCCGAGCCATCAGCCCAGAGCCCGACGCGGGGCTCAAACTCACGGACCGCGAGATCGTGACCTGGCTGAAGTCGGACGCTTAACCGACTGCGCCACCCAGGCGCCCCCCTTTCTTTCTTTTTTGCAACGGAGCCCGGGGTTCTGGGATTGGGCGGGCCGAGGGCGTGTGTGCCCAGTAGCGTCGCGCAGCAGCTGCACGATGAGGGTCCGGGACGAAGAGCTTGCACCTGCGGCCGGCAGGGGCGGCCTTGCGGCCCGGCTGCAGCAGCGCCCGGCCCGCCACACGCTCAGCCGCCCCGCGCGTGCACGCCCGTGTCCGCGGCAGAGCTGCCGCCCAGGCCTCTACACCCGCCGCCTCCCCCACGCCCCGTCCGGGTAGATGTTGGAGCCCAAGCGGTGAAAAGCGTCATCTGCGATTCAGTGTTAGAACGTCCCTCGGCCCCCCGCCTTCCCGCCGCGCTTTGCAGGGTTAACATTAGGAGCCGTCGCTGCCACCTGCCGCCACTTGGAAAGCGGGGGCCGGGGCAGCAGCCCAGTAAGTCTCCTGCAAGTCTGCTGCAAGCCCGGGGGACACTGAGGCGGCCCGGACGCCCAGGGACCCCGCCAAAGAAGACAGCAAGCACGTGAGGCATGAGAGGGCCCGTTTTGCTCATCGGGGCTAACCTGTCGCCTCTTCTCGGTTGTCTTGTTTGTGCCTCTAGGACAAAGACCCCCAGAAGAATGAGCCTAGCGGTACCGAGGAGGACTGTGAGAAAGCAGAGCGGGCTGTACAGCAGGCGTTTGTGTTCGGACAGAACCTGAGGGACAGAGTCAAGGTGTGTGAGTGCTTGTGCTCGGGTCGGTCCGCCTGGCTCCTCTTTCCCGTCAGAACGGTGAGGAGGTGGACACCGTGCGTCGCGGGCTATTCCTGTGGCTCTCGGCGTGTCCAGCAGCTTCCTGCTTTACACGCCTTCCACACCGCACCCTCCACGGCGGACCCCTTGTTCTCCTGGGAGCAGCGGACAGGGAGGCAGCCGAGCCTGCCCGTCCCTGAGAACCGACGCTTTCGAGGCAAAGGAGGCCGCGTGATCGGTCCTTTCCACATTGCCAGAGAGGCTGCTGTCGCCTGCCTCGAGGGCTTCTCTGGGCACAAAGCAGCACTTAGACCACCCGCTTCACTTCGTTCTGAGTTGCTGGAGGCCGGTCCTGGGGCGTTGAGCGGCATCCCTGGTCCCTGCCCTCTAGGCGCCAGGCATATACCCCTCCCCCCAGTATGGCAACCAAAAGTGTCCCCCAGTAGTGTCGAGTGTTCCCTGTGGGATTAAGTCACCCCTAACTGAGAAGCATTACCTTATGTTTTTAAGGGAGGGCAGACGGAAAGGTAACTGTTTTCTCTCCCATAGGAGGCAACGGCATCTGTCTCCTCCTGGCTGCCCCGGGGCCTGTTGGTCTAGGGGATTTTGAGTCGGGGGGAGAGCATCTGGCAGTGGCAGGGGACTGGGCTCTGGACCCCGTGTGCTGACGCTCTGGGAGACCAGACTGGGTGGCAGTGCCTGTCCGGCCACAGGGACAGAGTGTCCTTCTGGGCCATTTCCAGCAGCTCATCGGCAGGAGCTCCTTTAGAAGCCTGAGAGACCACATCAGTGGCTATGTCTGGGGACGTTTGTGGTTGTCACGACTAGGGCATAGGTATTACTGCCATCCAGTGGGTGGAGGCGAGGGATGCTGCCCAGCCCCCCACAGGGTCCAGGGCAGCTTCCCCACAGAGGGGTCCCGCCCCGACGTCGGGGACGGTGACAAGGAGAAGCCCTGAAATAAGGAAACCCAAGTCTCTCGGGTGCAGAGAGAACTTCGGGTTCTGCCGCCCGCTTTCTGCTTTGGTGCTCACTGCCCAGGAGAAACCCAGATGCCCAGAGGTGAAGAGTAGTGTTGCTGTTGCATGGCTTTATCCAAAATCATGAGTCCCTGGAGGCTGCTCACTCCAGGGAGAAGGAAGCAGGAGAAGGAAGGGCCTGGAGATCCCCTGTGCTGGGGGCAGTGGTCTGGCCTGGGCTGTCAGGTTGAGTCTGTTCCTAGGGTTTAGGGGGACGGCTGCTTGAAATTGGGGCGGGGCTTTCTCTTCTGGAGGCCCGGGGCTCCTGCGATCCGTGGTCTCAGTTAAAATGCCAGCTTCTCGGTGGGGGTGACTTCTGGACACCCCTGAGTCTCTGCTTTCCCGGTCATAGAATGAGGCTGAGAATACCCATCTCTCAGGGGTCCCAGGAGGGTCCCATTCAATGAGCTGTTTAACACAGCTGGCACAGCACTTAGATTAGAGGAGCCCTCAAGAAACGATGCTTTTATTACATTTATCATACACCCCTGAAGGTATCAGATTTGTAAGTCTACTGTGGTCGCGTTACAGAAGCATTGTTGAAAATGCCAACAAGATGCCAGCTTGAGGGTTTGGTTTTTTAACAAAAAAGAAAAAGCTCTCTCATGCCTATGGACTGTGTTTTATATCTTCACCGTTAAAAGCAGAAATGGAGACATTGATTACAGCCCCACTCCTGGTATGTCCACACACACACACACACACACACACACACACACACACACGCCCTCACGCCTGTGCACGATAGGATTTGTGTCCTGGAAATGTACCATGTGGCCTAAGGGCTGTGCAGACAGGCTGAGCTGTAGAGGCCAGAGCAGGCAGGTCTCCGACTTGTAACTGTGCCTCTCTGTTTCCCAGTTAATACACGAGAACACTGAAGTGGCTGACAAGGAGAATGCCGGACATCCCAGTTCAGAAACGCCGACTGCGACCAACTATTTCCTTCAGTATATCAGCTCCAGGTGTGTGTCTTGGGCCTGTGCCCAGCTGCCAGAGGGGCCTGTGGTCCTCCATCGCCCGTAACTGGGGACCCAGACAGGAGACAGCACCGGGGGCAGGAAGGAGCGGGGAGGCGGATTTTACCAGAATCCTAGACACACACCCCCAGCTTCTCCCTTTATTCCCGCTCTGGGCACGGCTCTGCAGGGGCCAGGGTGCTGTGCTTTGACAGACACACAAGGCAGGGTCCAAGTTTTGCCTGGCCCTCACAGGGATCTCTGTCACCCGGATCTCATGCCCAGAGCAGAACCCAGTAGGCCAGTGTCTGCTTTGCCTATTACCCACCAGGTTCCAGCCTGTGGGGACCCTTCCACTGGATCTGAGCTCGCCGCTGCTTAACATTGCTGGTAGCAGTGCTCACTAATGGCCTGGGGGCCCCACGGGTGTTTCCGAAGGAAAGCGTGTCCCTGCCTGGGAGACAGGCCAGCAGAGCAAATAGAACATGGGCTCGGATGTTGGAGAGGCCTGGCATGAATGGTGGTGACGTCGCACTTGGCTGCCTGGACCCTGATTAACAAAGTGCATCAGATGTTGTTTTTAAAATTTTTTTTTAATCTTTATTTATTTTTGAGAGAGGGGGGACAGAGTGGGAGATGGGAAGGAACAAAGTGCATCACGTATGGTTTCTTAAATTTTTTAATCTTTATTTTTGAGAGCGAGAGAGAGGGACAGAGTGGGAGGGTGGGGAGGGACAGAGAAGGAGGGAGACATGAATCCGAGGCAGGCTCCAGGCTCCGAGCCGTCAGCACAGAGCCCGATGCGGGGGTCAAGCTCATGAACCACAGGTTCGTGACCTGAGCCGAAGTCAGGCACTTAACGGACTGAGCCACACAGGCGCCCCAGCATCAGATATTTTTTCAAAGACCCATTTTTTGGGCACTGCAGCATTTCCCAAATTGGGATGCACTTACAACTGGGACATCGTAAACTGGATGAAATGTGATGGTGAGGGCAGCTCCGAGGTCATCCCGTGTCACCTGCCAGCAGCCCAGGGGTGGGAGGCTTCGCCTCCTTTGTGCAGGCCAGGGGACGGGGCTCACAGAGCTGCAGTGACTCACGGGGGCGGCTGCTGCCAGGGACGGGCGAGTTCCTTCCGGGAAGTGGGTGGCTCCTGGTCTGACCTCTGTGGTCAGCCTCTCGGAGGCGGTGTCCTCATGCACCCCGAGGGTGACGCCCACCTCCAGGGGTCAGGGAAGGTGGCCGTGGGGCGAAGGTGCCCACACGAAGTGGATAGTTGGAAATGGGAGCGGAGCTGCAGGGGGGTGTTTACCGTCTGGTACAGCCCAGCCTGGAAGCTTGTGAGCCCTACGTGCTGGGCCCGTCCCCCGCAGGGAAGGCTGAACGGGGCCTACACCAGGCTTTCTCACCCATTCCTGCCGTGCCCGTGCGTGTGCGGCCCGCGCCAGTGCCCACCTGCCTGCCCCGCTCCCGTTGGCTGCCCCACACCCACGGCTTGTCTTCTCTTCAGTTTAGACAACTCGACCAACAGTGCCGACACCGCCAGCAACAAATTCGTGTTTGGCCAGAACATGAGCGAGCGCGTGCTGGTGAGTAGCCCTGCGGGGACCGTTCCTCCTGGGGCACCAGGCAAGGGACGTGTGAGCGCGGCTGCCACCTCGTCTTCCTGTGAAATGAGGATGTGTTCGGTCGCAGGAGAAAGGCCCAGCTCAGGCTTGGGGGGCGGTGCGCCAGCAGGCTCCTCAGGACCCTGTGTTGGAGCTTCCTGCCTTTCCTCCCTGCCGGCCAGCTCAGCCTTGTCCTAAGACAGGCTTCCCCTCAAGTCAGGGGCCATGCTTCTTCCTGGCCGAAGCCGGCTACGGTGACCACCATCGGACCAGAGTCCTTAGCCACGTGCTTTTGGAGCCACCTCTGGAGCCGAGGGAGTTCAGCTCCCCTCCCAGACCACGAGGCTGCAGCATGGAGGAGGGGGTCTGGTGAGGTGGCCTTGGGCCCCTGCAGTGTCCCACGTGTGTCCTGCACGCACCAGGGCCAAGGCTCTTGGGTGCCTTCAGGCTGCCTCCCCGTCCCAGAAAGCCTGGCCGGCTTGAGATGGGGTTCCAGAATAGTTTACCTGCTTCCTTATTTTTGTTCCCTTTTCTTTCCTTTCCCACTGCATCCATCGTGAGCATGTTTAGGGAGCTGTCTTGTCCCATCTCGTCACTTCCGCCTTTGCCTGTGTCCCCGTTACGTTAAGGAGCCTCCTGCTGCTTTTCTCGAGCATCACTACTGTCTTTTTTCTGTTATAGTGAAATAGTCCAAGCCAAGAGCTGCCTCCTACAGAGATGAGCAGCTTGAGCCAAGGTGACTGTCACCTGGTGGTACACACCTCCCTGACACATCAGGGGAGGCCTCACTTGGGAACCAGAGTGCACGGTTCGCCTACAGCATACAGGGGGACAGGGCATGCTGCCTGTATCGTGAGGGTACTTTCACCCAGTGATGCTCAAGGATCGTTGTGTGGAGATGGGGCCCCAGGTTGGAACCCACCCCCTGGGGAGGGGGTTGTCTAGTCTCATCTGCCGGGTCTGGGTGGATCCCCAAAACTGTGAAGGAGAAGCCGTCTGCAGAGCAAAGCCCTCTGCCTGGCAAGAAAAGTGCCGAGAGCCGCCATCCCGGCAGAGAGGTTTCCTGATCCGCAGCGGCTGGCCCCCAGGAGCACCCAGACACGCGCCCCGACCCGTATGCTTTCGTGTGCCCTGCAGAGCCCCCCCAAGTTAAATGAAGTCAGTTCAGATGCCAACAGAGAAAACGCAGCTGCTGAATCCGGGTCCGAGTCCTCGTCCCAGGAGGCCACCCCCGAGAAAGGTAGGCTGCAGCCCTGCGGCCTCGTGGGAAGGGTACCGAGGGACAGGGCACCATCCATCCAAGCCCCTGCCCGGGAGGGACGGGGGCCCCAGCTCGCTGCAGCGGCGGTAGCCTCACGTGAACTGACCGCTGGGACAGAGTCTGAAGCACGGCATGGTGCTGGTTTTCAGCGAGCAGAGAGGGGACACGTTCGTCCTGAAACCACAAGGTTATGGCCCTGCGTGGTGCCTCTGGGGGAGAGGGTCGTAGAGGTGGTTGTCCCCTTCTTTCTCCTTGCCCTGGGGTGGGGGGGCAGAGGGAGTCTCCAGTGCTGTGTGGGAAGAGCCTCACCGTCCTGTCCTGTGCTGGGGAACCGGCAACGGGAGGTCTGCAGCCGTGCTGGCAGCTGGCTCCTAGGTGGTCGCCCTGCAGGCTCGCAGGGCCAGACCGCCCTGTCTCAGAGGTCCGCTCCGGATCTGGAGCCGGGCGGGACCTTTTGTTTTGTTTTGTCTCCTGTGAGGTACACACGCACGCACACACACACCCCCCCCCCCCCCCCCCCCCCACCCCCAGCAAATAAATAGTCAATGTCGTTTAGCCAATAACATTTCAGAGTCCCTGGCCGAGTCGGCAGCCGCCTACACCAAGGCAACAGCCCGGAAGTGTTTGCTGGAAAAAGTGGAAGTCATCACCGGGGAGGAAGCGGAGAGCAACGTGTTACAGGTGCGGCGGGCCTGGTGGGGGTGTCTGGCTCCTCTGGGCCTCCTGGCCCTTAGGTGGTAGCGTGAGGGGCTGTCAGTAGCCCCCCGCTTCTCGGTGCATCTGACAGGCTGGACAGAGGGACCGGTGCCCTACCCTTTAGGACCTTGTTGGCAGAGCTTCTGAGAGCTTAGCGAGTGCTAAGGGACTTGTAGTCTTGCTTTGGTTTTGAGTAGAAGGATCGGTTTTGAGACATTCTCAATGATTCGGGGCGTTACAGAGACTCTTGTAACAAACACCCGGAATGAACAGCTGGGAACATTTTGTCACACTGGCGCCCCATGTTGTCTTACTAGGGAACGGAGACCACAGATGCAACCCAGCCTGTCCCCACCTGTCCCGTGTCCCCGTCTTCCTCCGCGTCCCGAGGCAACACGGCCACTTTAGTGGGCCTCATGCCTTTCGTTCTTGCGCACACATATGTGTGTGTGTCTATGACCTGTGTCTGTAGGGCATCAGAGTTTTTAATGTGGGGTTTAGAATTTTTTTTAATGTTTTTTTTTTTTAATTTTTTAATTATTTTTGAGAGAGGGTGCGAGCAGCAGAGAGGCAAAGAGAGACAGGGAGACACAGACTCTGAAGCAGGCTCCAGGCTCTCAGCTGGCAGCACAGAGCCCGACGCGGGGCTCGAACTCACGAACTGCAAGGTCATGACCTGAGCTGAAGTCGGACGCTTAATCGACTGAGCCACCGGGCGCCGGTGTATGGCTTTTAGAACTACTGCTGTTTCTGCCCACTCAGCATTGTTTTGAAGTCTACCCGTATAAAGAGAGCAACTTGATAAAGTTCTGCACACTTCATGTGGAGGGCCAGGCATGGTCTCTGCGGTATATTCCGTTTTTATACACCTATAGCAGCTTTATTGAGATAGAACACGTGTACTATGAAATTCACCCTTCTGAAGCATACAATTCAGTGGTTTTAGTATATTCACATAGTTGTGCAACTGCCACCACTATCAAAATAGAACATTTTTGCCCCCAAAAAACAAACTTCATATCGGTTAGCAGTCAGCCCTCCCACGCCCTCCCCAGCCCCGGCCCCCACGAGCCCCCTTCCTGTCGGTGGATGGGCCTGTTCTGGACGTTTCACACACGTGGACTCACACCCCGCGTGGCCTCTCATGGCTGCTTCCCTCCCTGAGCGTCGTGTGTTCGGGGTCCGTCCCCCGGGGCGGTAGGTGTGGGCGCCTCGCTCCTCGTGGCCGAGGGACGTGCCCGTGCCTGGTGGACATTTAGGTGGTTTCTGCTTTTTAGCTGTTACAAACCATGCTGCCGTGAACGTGTATCAGGCTCACGTGTGAAGATACGTGTCGTTTCTCTAAAACCCCGGGCCGTGCGGTACCTCCACCTTTGACATTTTGCACAACCGTTTTCTGCAGCGGCCACGCCAGTTTTCATCCCACCAGCCGCGTGCAAGGCTTCCGGTTTCTCCACACCCTCCCCAGTGCCTGCTGCCACCCTCCTAGCAGGGGCGAAGTGGTACCCCATTGTGGTTTTTAGCTTTATTTCCTTAGTGATTTTTTTTTTTTTTTTTTTTTTTTTTTTTTTTTTTTTACTTTATTTTTATTCACTGAGAGAAAGAGCATGAGCAGCGGAAGGGGCAGAGAGAGAATCCCAGGCGGGTTCCACGCTGTCAGCACAGAGCCCAACATGGGGCTCCCATCTCACAAACCGTGACATCCTGAGCTGACAGAATCAAGAGTCGGACGCTTAACCGACTGAGCCACCCAGGTGCCCCGACCTTAGTGATTTTTTTTAATGTTTCTCTGAAAATGTAGACTTCATCTTCGCTGGAGAACAGGAAAAAAAAGAAAAACTGGCCAAGGGCTACGTGACCCGCTCCCCCGCCCCCAGGCCATAGTTTGCTGACCTCTGCCTGCTAGTTCACTCGGTAGATTGGAGGCTCTGGGGAGTTTGTCCACACCGCTGTCCACCCCCGCCGGGGCCCTGCTCACCCAGAGGGCTGCCCTGTGTTCCAGATCCAGTGTAAGCTGTTTGTCTTTGACAAGGCCTCACAGTCGTGGGTGGAAAGAGGCCGGGGGCTGCTCAGACTCAACGACATGGCGTCAACTGACGATGGGACACTACAGTCCCGACTAGGTGAGCCGTGGAGGGGGCCTGGGGTGGTGCAGTGGTCCCCACGCCCAGAAGGGCAAGATCCCAGGGCGGATCCCCACGGGAGAGCCCCTGGCACCCACACCCCATGGCCTGCAGGCCCAGGCCTGATCCCAAGGCTCTCGCAGCCAGCTCTCCCGCGACTCTCCTCTTTGTGGGTGTGAAAGTAGACAAGAGTACGTAGCAACTTTCGAACTTGTTTTTAATAGTAAAAGTGCCGGTTGCTTTATGGGGCAAAAAGGAAAAGGAAATCAAACGGTAACTTCAGTCACCCCATACGGCTGTTGATCCTCATCACAGACCTTCCTTCCCCCAGCCCGTCCCAAGCGCTCCACCTGGCCTCGGAGGTGGGCCCATTGGGCGCAGAGGGCTCGGGGAGTGGACTTGCGGGAGTCTGGTCACTAGGAGCCCAGGACCCCACCCTGCAGCCTCCCTGAGCTGGCCCGAGCTGCTCCGTCTGGTGGGGAGGGGTGGGCTGACAGGAAGACGAGCCGTCGCCATGTCCGCAGGGTCAGGGCACATGCGGGGAGGGTGGGCTCTGGTAGAGCCGGCAGGGGGACAGCGGCCTTGGGCCTGCTGCAGGTAGAATGGGGTGGTTCTTCCAGAGAAGGAAGGTCTGTAGCCTCTTTTTTCTTCACCATGTGTCACCCTCTGTCTTTGTCTCCCTCCTGGTGGAAGCTCTGAGCCGCAGTTGGCCTCGGTCTTTTTTCTCAGAAAGCCACAGGGTCGGGGCTGGGGCTGCCCTGAGAATGGGGCCGGTCAGGGGTCCCCTAAAAAAGCGCCCGTGCCCAGCCCGCGGTTGTCCCTGTTGGGCCCCACCTCCCCCTAATCCCCCCCTTCCCCAAGGGAGCCATCGTCCTGGCGCCTGCCGGGAGGGCCGACGGAACCCTCCACGCAGTGGATATGGCGGCCTTTTAGCCCACCTGTGGCCATGGGGGAGCTAGGGAGTCCAGGGCTGGCCTGGCGCGTGGGGGGCTACGGCTCAGCGGGCCTCGAGGGGATTGTGGGGTTTCACCCCTGGGATGTTTTCGTTCCGGGTTGTGTCTGCTCTCCTCGCCGGCTGTGGGGTGGGGGTCAGGGGCCGGGGCTGAGTGGCCTTGCTGGTTGCAGTGATGCGGACCCAGGGCAGCCTGCGGCTGATCCTCAACACCAAGCTGTGGGCCCAGATGCAGATTGACAAGGCCAGCGAAAAGAGCATACGCATCACAGCCATGGACACCGAGGACCAGGGCGTGAAGGTTTTCCTGATCTCAGTGAGTAGCCCTGGGGACGGGGTGGGGTGCTGCTGACCTCTTGGGGAGAGGAGCTGCCAGACGGCGCCCTGGACGAGGGCCGTGCCCTCCTGCGCCCCCACAGAAGGGAGGCTCCCGGGCACTCCCAGTCGGCGCACCGCAGGGCCGCACTAAGCGCCGCCCCTCTGTGGGGCGCCCTGTGGCCCAGGGGGCCGATAGGGTGGCCTGCAGGCCAGCCAGTGTCCAGAAGGAGCGGGTCGGGACAGATGGGTGGAAGAACGACCAGAGCAGCCCCGCAGCATGAGCACCAGCGCCGTGCAGCCGCAAGCGGTGCGAGCCCCTGGGGAGGACGGGCCCCGGGGCAGCAGGGGCTTCCGTCCGCTGTCCCTGAGTTTGTCCTCCCCGGACACAGCCTGGGGATGTGGTGGCAGCCAGCCCAACCCAGAGGCCTTACAACCCACCGCTTCCCTCCGCCTCTCCCAGGCCAGTTCCAAGGACACGGGCCAGCTGTATGCAGCCCTGCACCACCGCATCCTGGCCCTGCGCAGCCGCGTGGAGCAGGAGCAGGAAGCCAAGATGCCTGCCCCCGAACCCGGGGCAGCCCCATCCAACGAGGACGACAGTGACGAGGACGTCCTGGCTCCATCAGGGGCCACCGGAGGCGGTGAGCTGGTGGTCCCCGCCCTGGAGGCTGTGGGGGGGCCTGGCCAAGGGGAATGGGGCTCCATCCAGGGTGGGGACCTGACGGTGAGGCCGCTGCTTCCCAACAGGTGCTGGCGATGAAGGGGACGGGCAGACGGCCGGGAGCACATAGCGCCGGGAGCCGGCTGCCCGCGAGCCTGCTGCTTTGTCCGTCTGTCCGCCCGCCCGCCCCGCCCCGCCCCACCGGCAGTGTTGAGGCGTGGGGCTCGGGAACCACACTCCCCGCTGGGTTGGCCACAGTTCGGATCCGCATGTCCCGTTCAGAAGCAGACTCGGGAACTGCCTGAATGTGGTTTGGGACACGAGACCTCATCATATTGATGAGCAAAACGAAAAAGAACATTTCTTCCCTCCCCTCCTTTGAATCGAAATGGCACATTAAGACTTGTCACGGCTTCTCACTGGGACTGGGACACCTTGTTTCTTCACCCCTCCCTCCTCGTGTCCCCGGCCTCTGTCGCCGCCGCCCACCCAGGCGGGTCTGTCCACACGAGTATAAACACTGGGCCTGCTGGACGCTTTGTTAACCACCATCTTTGTCTCCAGTTTCCCACCTTCTGATTTGGGGCTTATGTTTTTAGATCTTTTTTTCCCCGAAGCTTTGTGTTTGGTTTCTTAGGTTAAGACTCTCCTGTGCATCGATTGGGCGCAGCTCCATCCTGGGCCACATCCTCCTCCTCCCTGTGCTCCTGGCCTCTGTGCTGGGGTGGGGGTCAGGCCCCCGCTTGTTCCCTACCCAGGGGTGCTTCAGGCCCAGTGCTGACGTGTTGAGGGGTTGGGCCCCAGACCTGGAGAGAGCTTACCTAGAAAAGGGTCGCTGGACCCTGGGAGGGTCCCCATGCACCTTCCTGCCTGTCCCCATCACGTCGGTCACCCACCATCTGGCACCCAGGCGCAGAACTGCTTCCTGCCGCTGGCCATTCCTTGCCCAGCCCTGGACCTCACCGCCCCCAAGACCATCCAGGGCTGGGGTCCTCTGTGAGAGGCAGAGGGGGACCTTGGCAGGGCCTTCGAGGAGGGGGCAGGGGACTGGTTCCCGGCGACTGGCCATCCCCCACGGGAGCAGGCGCTATGCCCACCCCCCCACCCTGGAGCGTGGCCAAGAGCCAGCCGGGCATCATGCACCTGGGAAGGCCTGTGAAGATGGTCCTGTGCACAGGGCCCCAAGGGATTTCAGAGGAAACTGCCCAGCCCTGCCCTCAGAGGGTGAGAAGGCCTCATCTGTGCAGCTACACCACCCACACCTCGGGTCGGTCGTGTGCAGCCTGAGCCTGAGCCATGGGAAGACACCAAAGGCCCTCCCAGCAGATCCGGTCACACTTCTCTGCTTTAAGCCTTAGCCAACTAGTGACAAGTAAAACCAGATAATGCCCATGTGTTTTGGAACATTTATGTAAGATTGTCATATGAAATGTATTTGGGAACTACATTAAAACTTTTAACTAAAAACCTGGCCTCCTGCATGCCCCAGGGGCCTCAGGAAGCCAGACAGCCTGGCCAAGAACAGCCTCCGGCTCCCGGGCCAGCCTGGGGCCCCTGCGCCCCACTGCACGTCCGGGCAGGTCACCACACTTGGCTGCCTTCCAAGACTGGCCGCCTCCGTGCTGAGCTTTGCTTTGTCCCCGGCAGTCTGGCTTCCCTGGGTGGGGGCAGGGTGGGGGGGCACGCGTAGGGGCAGGGCGTTGCTGGCAGGGCCGAGGATTCACTGAGCAGAGACGGGAGGAAGCAGGGTGGGGGGCATCTGCAGTGGCTTTGTGAGGCCTGAGGTCAGCACAGCAGGGACAGGGATTCTGAGCCAGTGACCCAACCTTGGAACCTTTGTCCTCCTTCCACCTGATGGCCAAGCTGGGTCCTCTGAGACCCGGTCCGGCCGGTCCCACAGCCTCAATCTTCCACATTCCTCTGTAGCCCCCCCACCCTGGGCGCTGTGCAGCTAGAAGCCCAGGTGAGAGGGGCCAGGGCCCGGGGGCCAGGGTGGGGGTCCTACACTACGATGGTGCTGGCTGGGTAAGCGTGTACTGCTCACAGCTGCCAGGCGCTGGTCATCATGGCCACAAACTCCTCATCTGTGTCCACGGAGGCGCTCACGCCGCTGTAGTAGTCCTGGAATTCAGCCAGAGTGACCTGGGGGCAGACGGGCTGTAAGTGGAGACCACACACCGGGGTGGAGGGGGCAGGGGTATCCGGGGGCACCCACCTGCCCATCCTTCTCAGAGGAGTCGAAGTTGTCCAGGAAGCGGCGGAGGACCTCCTCCTCGGTCCACTCCCCATTTCGCACCTTGGGGTGGGTGCGGCCACTGTAGACCCCCCGGAGGTCGTCCACGGTCACCACGCCGTCCCCACTGCGGTCCAGCTTGGCAAACGCAGCTGCGATGACCGCCTCCCGGGCCTGGGACATGGGGGGCTGGGGAGAAGAAGGCAGTAACTGGGGGGCCCCTCCACCCACCAGGGCTCTCGGACATCCGGTGTCCGCACTGTCCCGGGCAGGCCCACCCTCCGGACCGCGGGGCCCAGGGCCTCACCCGCAGTGCCCTCAGGAACTCCTCCAGGTCCAGCGTCCCACTGCCGTCACGGTCCCAGCGCCTGCACACACCCTCCGCCTCAGCTGCGTCCAGCACCAGCCCCAGCTCAGCCAGGCCCCGCTGGAGTTCCCCCGAGTCCAGGGATCGGCTCTTGTCCCGATCCAGGCGGCGGAAAAACCTGAGGGGCGGGGGGACGGAGTTAGAAGGTAGTCTCTGGAGCTGGGGGTCGAGAAGGTTCAGGGGACAGCTCACCTAGCCAGGCCCTGGATGCCCAAGGCCCCTCGGGACAGACACTGTGCCCGGAGCTTCTCCACAGTGGCGTCCACAGCATCCATGCTGGGTCAGGGCTGTCTGGGTAGCTGGATTGGAGAGAGCTGGAGGAAGGGCTCCCACTCTGCCGGCCAGGCTGTGGTCAGGTGCCGCAAGCCTGCCCTGGCCCACTACCTGCTCACCTGCCCTGCGTCTGTTCTGGAAGCCAGACAGCCACTCCTCTGGCTCCTGCCCACTTTGCCCAGCGCTGGCAACGCGTCCTGCCCAGCAGGACTGTTGCTAAGGGATGGTGGCTCAGGAGACTGGGAGGGGCCCCGGCTGTAACTCTCACTGTGCCGGTGCCTCGTAGCCCTAGGCACACCCTGTGGAGCGGAGTGGCCGGGCCAAGAGAGACAGGGCAGTGCTCTCGCGGGCACCACTGCCCAGCCTCTGTTCTGCTCACTCCCAGCCTTGCAGTGCCCAGGTCTGGGATAAAGCCAGACCCAGGTGGGGAGTCGGGGGTCACCCTTCCTGGCTATAAGAGAAAGGTCCCTATTCCTGGCTATAAGAAGGAGGGGTGGGCCACAGCCCTACAAGGACCAGGGTCCTGGACGGAGAGGGGCAAGGTCATGGCCGAGGAGGCTCAAGACCCAATTCCTGTGTGACCTGGAACAGGTTCCCTGCCCTCTCTGGGCTTTACCGGCCCCCTGCCCCTTTTCACAGGGCAGCAGCAGCCAAGGCTGCTGAGGGATCCAGGTTCAAAGGGGTTTGAGGTGGCCCAGGCCCACGTCCACGTTTTCAGATCAATGTGCCTGAGCCAGGATACAGCAGCCTTACGATGTTTCAACATTGTCAGACAGAGAAGTTCCTGGTAGTTTTTTAGAGGCCAGTTGTGGTGTTTTTGTCGATGTGGGTCTTTTGGTGGTCGGTTTTCAGTGCTCAAACATCACCCGGTGGTCTTGCTCATAATAAGCTGGGGGAGCCAGGGGACTACGGCACCAAGCGACAAAGTGCCTCTGGCCCCCCCCCCCCCCCCCCGATGCCCGAGAAGAACCAAGGCCACCAAGGTCGCGGAAGGCCTTCGATCGAGACTTTGGACACCTTTGCCAACTGAGAGCATTTCAAACCCACAGATGGGACCGAAAATGACTTTGGATTTCCCAGGACCTAAAACGTGGGCCCCGTTTGGGGACCCATCAGCTGCAGACACCCAGAGAGGTCATCAGAGGCTTTTCGAAGCCTGGACTCAGACACAGAACAACGGTGGCATCAGAAACCAATCCACAGAGAGCACGCGGCCCAGCACCACGGTTCGGGCCACAGCTGATGCAACGCTGTCAATTGTATGTGAAACTACAGCAAAACTTCTGGTGCCCTCCCGCGGCCCGTAATTGTTCGAGTAGGCAGAGAACTGCTGCGTTGTGTTTTCCACGCGGGTTACAAAAATCACATTTTTTTCCCATAGAAAAATGTCAAATATGAACCATAGCCATTGTGACTCTGTTTTGGCACCGCCTCATCTTGAAGAGAATCAGAATCTCAACAATAACCCCCCGGGACGTGGAAGTGTTCCAGGTCCTCCCGACCCCGAGGCCCACACTGAGCCTCACTTTCCACACCTGTAAAATGGGGCGAGCCTGTGCCGCAAAGATTAGACACCAGCCCCCGTGGCTGTAACCTGTGTCTCCCCGCCAGGCAGGACCCCACCCTGACCCTGGAACGGCACCCGGGCCACCCCTCCAGTCCCCACCCAGGAAGGAGGAAGGAGGAAGGACCAAGGCCAAGAAATCATTCAGTTTATTCTTGAGCTCAGACAGGCCTCGGCCTGCCTTTCCCTCATACGAGCAGCCCCCCCTTAGTCATCCTTAGAAAATGGGGCCATTGTTCCTACACTGAGGGGTCACTGTGAGACACCAGGTGGGCAGGCAGCACCATCCTGGGGGCTGGGGAGGGACACCGACCTTTCCAGGCCAAAACAGGCCCTGCCCCTTGGCAGTTCTTGGTGTGAAATTCCCTGAGTAAGGAGGCGGGCAAATGGCTACCGTGGTACCGGGCTGGGCGCTTCATTCGGCTGGGCAGAGAAAGGCACAGGATTCCCTGGTTTGATTTAAAAACAAAAACAGGCACCCTGGATGTCTCTGGCCAAGAAGGGGCAGCAGGGAAATGAGATTAAAAAAAAAAAAAAAAAAAAAAGATTCTCTAGAAAATATAAAAAGGAGCCAGCTGCTTGCTACAAAACCTAAACTGGCCAGGGGGCTCATCAGATGTGCTGGGGTTCGCTAACTCCCTTCAGGGCCCACAAACCCATCCTGTTCCTACGGAGGTCCCAGGAACCTCCTCCTGGTGATAACAGGAACCCTGCCCTCGAGTAGCTGACACTCTGGTGACAAGAAGTTCCATAGAGATAACAGAATGATGGGAATCACTTCGGATAAGGCAATCAGGGAAGACCCCTCTGAGGAGGTGACTTCTGAGCAAAGATCTGAGGGACAAGGAACTGGTCCTTGTGACATCTGGGGGAAGAATGTTCTAGGCAGAGGGAAGAGCCAGTGGGAAGTCCCTCAGGAAGGACTGTATCAAGAAAAGGTTGAGGGATGCCTGAGTTTTCCGGGGCAGCACAGCCTAGCTGCCAACATCTCACAATGTCTCACACGCACGCTCTGCCTTCTGGGCTAAAGGTTGACAGAAGGACAGAGTTAGGGGGAGAGAAAAATCTAGCATTAAAAATTTGTCTTCCTACAACCAGGGCAAAACGGAACAAGTCTTGAGGTTCCCAATTCTGGAGTGGGATGAAGGATAAGAAAGAAAAAGCTTTAGCCTGGGACGAGAGGTGCTTCGGAAGGAACGGGAATCAGGGCAGGGGGAAAAGGTGGAGCAAAACTCGATCATCTGCCGCCACAAGCGACAGAGATGTCAGATGCTTCAGGGGCCGCACATCTGGCCCTAAGAGAGGCAAGAGAGCCAATCGGACCTCACACTTTGGCTGAAGAGGGTATCCCGGGCTCAGATCCAAGCAGGCGTGACCAAGACTGAAGCCAGAAATCCAGATTTTTGTGTAAACATTGCCAAATTTTCAGTAAGTTGACTGACTTAAAAGTTTTGTTTAAAAACAAAAACAAGGGACACTTGACTGGCTCAGTGGGTAGAGCATGGGCCCCTTGATCTCGGAGTTGGAAGTTCAAGCCCCACAAAGAGATTATTTAAAATCTTTAAGAAACGACAAGAGCAGAACAAAACCAAAAAACTCTCTGGGCTACACATCTGCCTTTGGCCCACGGGCTGCCTGCTTGAAACCTACGACTTTTTAGCAGGTTTTGGTGCTTGGAAAGGATTATGGCTGTGCCACGGGGCCCCCTCTCGGACACAGGTGACCCCTGAGGACACCCACAGCAGTGGAAGTCCGTCTCCGTTGTGGGATCTGTGCTCTAGGGCTCACACGGTGGTCCCAAACACCGCAGGCTGCAGGTGGTTCCTGTCTTCCTCGTCCCCAGTGCTGTTGGCAAGGCCTGGACCGGGCCCACTGGGGGGTGGGTGGCTGGGGTCTCCAGTTGGCAAGGGCCCTAGGCGCTCGGCTTCGGCCAGGGCGGCCAGCAGCCCGGCCACGGGTGGCCGCCAACGGCAGATGTCCTGCAGCAGCTCAGCCCGGGGCTGCAGCTGCCCGATGAGCTCATTCCTCTGGCGCAGGGCGGCCTGCAGGCTGTGGACCGTGGCCTCGGAGGTCAGCAGCTGCTCCTGGAGAGCGGCAATCTCACTGGCAGGAAGGCAAGACAGGGCAGTTGTGGTACCAAGGGGACCAGAGATTCTTCTCCCTGCTCCCGACCTCGTGGGGGGCTCCCCATCACCATCAGGATAAAGGCCCTGCTCCTCGCCACTGCTTCAAGGCCCCCCTTGGCATGGACTGGATGTTTGCGTCCCCTCAAAACTCTTGGGCTGAATCCCTCCCCACCCATCCCCAATGTGATGTATTTGGAGATGGAGCCTTTGGGACGTAAGTAAAATAAGATGAGATTGTGAGGGTGGGGCCCTCGTAGAATTAGTGCCCTTGTAAGAAGAGACACCAGAGAGCTTGCTTGCTCTCTGCCGTGTGAGCACACAGCGAAGACAGCAATCTGCAAGCCAGGAAGACAATCTGTCACCAGGAACCGAACGTATCAGTTGGACTTTCCAGCCCCCAGAACTGGGGGGGGGGGGGGGGGGAGGAATCAGTTGTTTAAAGCCCCCCAGTCTCTGCTGTTCTGTAATGGCAACCAGAGCAGACTAACACTACCCTCGTTGCTCCCCTGCAGGTCCCTTTTCCCCTACATCTTTTCCTATTTGTTTAGCTTAGATGGCCCCTCCTCCAGGAAGCCTTCCATCTGGGCCCCCTCAGAACCCTATGTGCCCTTTCATCACAACCCCAACCACCCCATTTTGTAACTGCTTAGTATGCTTGAGGGCTATGCTATGTAGGTCTCACTTAGGGGCTCTGGTGCGCCGAACCTGCCTGGCACATAGGTGCTCGGTAAAGATGAATGAATGGATCCAACCAGGTCCGAACCCTTTCCCACTTGGGCTCCAGACCTCCCTCCCCCGCTGGGCGCTTGTCTCATCCCTTTCCATCCTCAGTGCCTCTTCAAAACTAGAGGGGCTCTTCAGAACTGCTGGTGTGATCCCATCCTCCTCTGCTCCAAAACCTGTCATGGCTCCCAATACCTAAGGGGAGGTCGGTGATCCCCGCACCCCTGGAAAAGAGCCGATTTTGCCTTGTGGAAAAACGGGCTCTGTTTTAAGTTAGAAATCCACACTTGTGTGACACCCCTCAACTTTGCATGCCGGTGACTAGTTCGAGGTTTTTGGTGTTTGTTTTTTCAATTGCACCGGAAGTCCAGCCTACACGTGAATGTACACGGTTCCCGCGCCTCTCCTCCCTTTCCAGCCTCGGCTCTGCCTCCGCCCACGTCCTTCAAGAAGTCCACCGGGCCGGCCCCGGGCCTCACCAGTCCTTGGCGCGGCCCAGCTCCTCCAGCGCAGCGCGCAGCTGCTGGTCGTGGCGGGCCAGGCGCTCGGCCTGGGCGCTCACTGTGCGCTCCGCCGCGTCCAGCCGCGCCTCCAGCTCCGCCGCGCGCCGGTGCACAGCCGCCAGGTGTGCGTTCGCCTCGCGGATCTGCAGCGGCTGCGGCGCCGACATGGCCCCGGCGCCGTCCCGGACGGCCCGGAACCGGGCCCAGGCCCCGCCCCCAGCCCCATGGGCCACGCCCCCAGAGGCTCTCTCCGGACCGAGCGATTGGCCTCGGCCCGATGGGTCGCGCCCTCCTCAAACCCAAACGCCCTCAATGGTTTGGGCACCTCGAAACTCCGCCCCTGAGCCCGACCTGACTCTAAGATTGGCCAACGTCCTGACAAACCACGCCCCCAGGCGGGCCTGGTTCTCCTGCGGCCCGCCCAGTTCAGGCTTCCGCAACGGGATTGGCCACTCCTTCGAGGCAGGCCCCGCCCCACTGAGAAGCCAACACTACGATTGGTCCGGGTCCTGCGGTCCAGAAAGCCTGACCACGCCCCGGGCTGCGAGTCTCTGGGAGCTACCCAAAGGGCCACGGCCACGCCCCTTAGGCAATCGTACAGCTCCGGATTGGCCAAGTGCCCTTCAGGCAGAGTTTTCCGCCCCGGCCACGCCCCCCAAGTCTAGCGCTTACCTCCTCCGGCCCGGGGCTTGGACGAGGCAGCCGCAGGCAGGGCACAGGTGCTGTCCCGCTAAAATCCTAGCCCCGGGATCGGCATCTTCCGCTGCCCGCGAGTCTGGCCACGCCCCCAAACAGTCGCACGCGGTTCGGACTCTGCTTGGAGACCGGCCCAGGGCGTGATCACGCCCCCTTGCGGATTCTGGCGCTGGGAGTGGCCGCATTTCCGCTGTGCCCCGCCCCATAGTTACATCTTGCTCCAATCAAATGGAGTTCCGCCCCGCGCCCAAATACCCGTCATAGTCCCACCCCCAGATTAGGCCCCAACTCCGGGTCAAACCCTTCCTAACCTAGGCCCTTCTGAGTTGGGGCTAGCGAGATCTGCCTTCACTGATTCTGGCTGACTTCAGTTTCTCCCTCCAGAAATCGGCTGGGGGTGCACGCGCGCCTCCTTTACGCCAGTCTCGACTCGGCGCTTGAGCGCCACCCGTGTCTGTGTTCTCGGTGCTCAATAAAGTTGCACGCTTGTTGTCGGCCCCTGCGCCCGAGGGGTTGCGCGCGCCGCCCAGGAAGTCTCGCGAGAACGAACGGCGGCGGCTGCCCTTGGGTGCCGGGAGGCGGTCGGGTGTGCGGTGTGGGGCCAGGGGTGCGCGGTCATGGTGCAGGCGCTTCTTCAGCAATACCGGGACATTCCCGATGGCACCGAGTGCCACCGCAAGACCTACGCCAGTACCACACTGAGTGGTGCCGCTGGTGAGCGCCGCCCGGGCCCCGAAGGCAGAGGCTGCAAGGAGGTCATGGAGTCGCTGGCGGCTGTCCGAGGGCGTCTTGGGGGGCTGGGGATCTCGCAGGTGGCGCATGGTTGTCACCGGGGTGCCTGCGGTGGCCCTGGGACGCTGGGGAGCTCTTGTATGAGATAGATTTTGTAGGCGTGTCAGACTAATTCAGAGGGCGCAGGAAGTCCTAGGGGGTCTGGAGCTGGGTATCTCACGGGGTGACACGTGGGGGTCGTGGGAATGTCTGGGGAGGCCATGAGGGACTCTTGTGTGAAGGGGGTCCTGCAGGGTTGGAGGGCACTGGGAAGTGGTACCTGTGACAGGCTCTGGGGTCGTCAGAAGCTGCTCCCGGGTGCTGGGATTTAGGGGTTATTGTTGAAGCTGTCACCAGGCTCCGGGAAGTCGTTGAGTGGGAGAGGGCCGTTATCGGGATCAAAGGAGCTGGGGATTCATGAGACTTAACAGGGTTAAGTTGAGGTTATTTGGGGGCGGGGGTGTGGGGATCGTGGGTCATTATCCTGGAGGGGGATGAGGTTTTCTTAGGGTCCAGGAGAGTGGGATGTTTAGGGATATCTGAAGCTTTAATTGGGACCACCAGAGGGGTCGTAGGGGTGCCGAGATCATAGATGCGCCGGGTCAGGGGTACTATAAGGGTAGCCTTGGGAGGGCATAAGGGGATTCACAGCCCTAGCACTCCCTTGCAGGGGAGACCCCAGTGACTCGCCCCTTCCAGTGTCCCTTTTGATGCTCAGTCTCTCTGAGAAGTAGTAGATAGGAGGTTTGGGCCACCTCCATGTCTCCAGCTCCTGAAACGAGGCCTGGCAGAAGTTGAGTCTCCCCCAAGCTACCATTTTCTGCGTGTTTAGTGAGATCAGCGGTTATCGTGCCCATTTCTCAGAGATGGACACTGAAGGTCGGAGAGGTGTATTAGCTTCCCTTTGGTCTTTTGGAGCCGGTGTGCAAATCCAGGTCTGCTGATCTGGTCCTGAGGGTGGCTGAGGCAAGGACTGTGCATGCAGGGTGCTTGTGGAGGGGTCTGAAGAGAGAGGGTCGAGGGGGAGTCCCTGCGGATGGGTTATGTGGAGTCTGTTCGAGTGGTGAGTCGTTGGGACGGTGGAGGTGCATGGCGGGATCTCTGGGGGGCCTTGAGAGAGGGGTGGGCAGTGTGGGGTTGGATCACTGTAGGGGGAAGTTATTGGGGCACATTCTTTTTTTTTTATTATTTGGGCACATTGTTTTTTCAACGTTTTTGTTTTTTTTTTTTTTTTTGGGACAGAGAGAGACAGAGCATGAACGGGGGAGGGGCAGAGAGAGAGGGAGACACAGAATCGGAAACAGGCTCCAGGCTCCAGGCTCCGAGCCATCAGCCCAGAGCCTGACACGGGGCTCGAACTCACAGACCGCGAGATCGTGACCTGGCTGAAGTCGGCCGCTTAACCGACTGCGCCACCCAGGCGCCCCATTTTTGGGCACATTCTTAAGGGGCGATGCTGACATTGCGGGAGGCCTGGCCGAACTTGGTGGAGGCTCATGGTTGTGTCTAAAGGAAAGTTAAAGCAGGAGGGGTCGCCTGAGGGGCATGTGGGGCCTTCAGGGCGAAGATTTGGGGGATTTCGAACCTGAGAAAGATACCAACGTTGGTGTTTGTGAATGGGAGTGCATGTGTTTGATCACAAATGTGCGGTCCTTGGGGGTGGACTGGAGTCTCAGGAGGCTTTTGGGGGAGACTGAGCACTTTCCAGGAGTGGGGTGCTGAGTGAGCCAGGAGCCTCTGGGGGAGGGGGGTTGCTGGAGGGTCTTTTAGGGAGGGTGGGTGGAAACCTTTGACAGGGGCGCCAGATCAGGCAGTGTGTGTGTGTGTGTGTGTGTGTGTGTGTGTGTGTGTGTGTTGCTCACTGTGCCCGCCCGCGTGTTCGCACTGGCCAACTCCATGCAACATACGGGACTTGGCTTCTGGATCCTTCCTTACCTCACCCTCCCTCATTCCCTGCCTCCCCTCAGCCCTCACTGAGAGAACACTCTTGTGTCCCATCTGGCTTTCCTGAGATGGTGAGCCCCTGGGGAGTGAATGAATGAATGCACCCAGTAACTCTTCTTTTTTTTTTAATGTTTATATATTTTTTTGAGAGAGCAACAGAGCATGAGCGGGCGAGGGGCAGAGAGAGAGGGAGACACAGAATCCGAAACAGGCTCCAGGCCCTGAGCTGTCAGCACAGAGCCTGACGCGGGACTCGAACGCACGAACCGTGAGATCATGACCTGAGCCGAAGTCGGATGCTTAACCCACTGAGCCACCCAGACGCCCCTAGGCGTTCAGTAACTCTTTGGGTTGGGGGATGGATGGATTAGGGTTCACAGTAACAGTGAATGAATGTATGAGTGAATGAAGGTACAGAGGAACCAAATGAATGAATGAGTGAACGAATGAATGAATGAATATGGGTGCACAGTGAATGAATGAGTGTGTGCATTGTGTCTGGAGGTCACTGCTGGGTCAGGAAGGGGGCCTTCAATGGGGCGATGGGGGGCCGTGGAAAGGTCTGAGTCATTACAGACCCTCGTGTGCTGGGGATCACAGGACCTGGGGAGGGGGGGCTGTGGCAGGTCACCCGCCATGTTGGATGGTTGCTAGCAGAGAGTTGGGGCGGGGCAGTCTTTGACCCTGGGATAATCGGGGACAACTGGGTCACGCACTCCCAGTTCTAGGACTTCTGAGGGCTCCGGGGTGACGGGGGCACTGTCTGTGTGCGGCCTGGAACGTGAGCTGGCAAACAACAGTTCAGTTTTGCTGGGATGGGATAGGCTGGGCTGGCCCTGGAGGTCCCTATGGCAACTAGGCCAGGCTGGGGGTCTATAGGGAGAGGAGGGGTGTGTTGTCTGCCCTGAGCAGGGTCAGCTGGAAGTCGGGGAGCCCCGCGTTGGGCTGTTTCTGGTGACTCAGAGCCAGCCAGGTGGGCTTGGTCTGCCTCCCACCGAGGAGGATCTGTTGAGGGCAGCTGCCCAAGGGCTTGCCTTGGCCTCGCCCCAGACCCGCACACCAGCCCAGGCCAGTGTTTGCTCAGGATGCCCACGGACGGGGCCTCTGTCCTCACCACCCACCCACCGCTCAGCTCCAGGCCCGGCCCCCGGCGGGCCCCTCATGCGTAAAAGCCAGTGTCGGGCAGGGAGGCCGGGGCGACAGCAGAGATGGAAAAGCTGACCGGGTGGTGAGGCCGGGTGGGCGTGAGCGGCTGCCGAGCCAGCCAGGTGTGAGGGATGGCCCTAAGCCCAAGCCGCTAGCAGGGAGGGGGCCCCAGGGTGATGAGGGACAGGCCCAGGAGCCAGGTCTCTGCCAAGGAGGATTAGGCTGAGGAGCCCAGGGCCCCACGGGAGAGTGCAGCCTTGGACGGGAGTGGGGAGCAGGGCCTGTGGGGTGCAGCTGTGGTGTCTGTGCTGACCCTGGAGGCCAGGGAGCGGCCCAGCCCACTTAGGCCCCAGGCCTGTGCTCCTGTCCATTGCACGCTGGGCCGGTGCGCCATGGAGGGTGAGGGGTCAGGCCTTGCGGAGGGGGGCCTGGGGTGCAGAGGTGGGGCTGAGAGCCCAGGTTCTGGAACAGCAGACAGGGCTGGAATCCCACCTTGGCTGCTCAGCAGCTGTGGGGCCCCGGGTGAACCCCAGAACAGTCCCTTCCTGGGCAGGGGGGTTGGTTCGGGGGTTGCTAGGAGCCTCCTTGAGGGTGCTGTGGGGACAGAGGGACAGAGGGTTTCTCTGATAGCAGGGGGGACTGCCCCCAGCCAGGGCTACGCCTCGCCTCGCCTCGCCTCGCCTCGGTGCCCAGGCCCCGGTGCCACACACCTCACCCGCTCTGGTCCCGCAGGCCTGATCTTCTCCGCCTACAGTGTCACGCTACAGCCGCCAGATTCCTTCCTGGAGGGAGTGGCGAGGACAGGGCGATACACATTTACTGCAGGTAAGGGAGCCTTGGCTTCTCCTTGGGGGCCCTCCTGGCACTGGCCCCTGGGCCCTGACTCGGCGCCCGCCCCCCCCGCTGCCACCCCGACAGCCGCCATCGGAGCCATATTTGGCCTCACCTCCTGCATCAGTGCCCAGGTCCGAGAGAAGCCCGACGACCCCCTCAACTACTTCATCGGAGGCTGTGCCGGAGGCCTGACCCTGGGAGCGCGCAGTGAGTGAGCCCCCCGCCCCTGACCTCCGCTGACCACCACCCCCCGTTCTGTCCTGGACCAGGGGCCAGCTGTGTGGAGTGCTCGCCCCAGCAGAGGAGAGGGGCTGCCCCAGGAAACCTTCCAGGGCTTTTGACCCTCCGCCACCGGCCAGTTCAGCAATAGTAAGGGCAGCTGCTTCAGCACCTACCGCATGTGTACCTGACCGAGCCCTTACACCCTCCTGTGGCTCCCTGCGACATTCAGCGTGGCCCATAAGGCCCTGCACAATCCGCCCCGTCCCCTCCCTGCCCTCGCCTCCTCCCTCTTTCCCCTTTGCTCGCTCTCTACGAGCCACGTGAGCCTCCTTGCTGGTCCACCAAGCCAGGCCGGGTCCTGCCCCAGGGCCTTTGCATGTGCTCTGCCCCCTTCCTGGAGTGCTGTTCGCCCAGGTGTCAGCACAGCCCCCTCTGTGTATGATCTGGAACCCCCACTGCCCTCATTTCCATATCCCCTTCCTCTGCTGCAGCTTGTCAGAGAACACGAGGTCACTGCCTGTCTCTGCCACCACCGCACAAGCATAGAGAGGGTACATGGTCCTTGTGTTGCTGTCCCTCTCCCAGCACCCAGAGCCCTGACTGACCAGACACAGCCCTCCAGGGGACTTCCACTCACCGTCCCTTCTAGAGATGCAGGAAGGGAGGCTCAGAGAGGGGGCTTGGGTGGCCCGAGGTCACCTGGGAACCAGCAGAGGTGCCTCCCTAGTGGGAAGGCAGGCCGGGGCCCCACGCCAGCCTGGCACAGTGGAGCTGCCCAGGCCGGGAAGCAGACAGTGCTCTCTCCACCTCCCGTAGCCCTGGCCCACCAGCCTGCCAGTGCTTGGTGGAACGTGCCAGTCAGGCAGAGGGCAGGCACGGTGGAGGAAGGCCCATGCATCCTAGCCTTTGCTTTAAGACCTTGGGTAAGGTCGGGTTTGACGTGCACCCCCAGCCTGCCGTAGGGGTGACCCCTGCATACAGCAAGCAGACCTCCCTCCCCAGCGACGGCTCTCGGGCAAGCAGGGGCATTCTGTCCCCTTCCGTTCCCAGTCCGCAGAGCAGGTACAGGGCCCGGGCCCTGTGGCCGGGGCACAGGCTGAGACTCGACAAAGCGCCGTCCCCTCCACAGTCAGGTGCCCCACCCCCGGACCCGACAGCCTAGATCCCTTCTTGCCTCCGTTTCCGGGTTTCCGCGCACGTCTTCAAAGTCAAGGGGTCACGCGACTTAATCCTCAAGGAGCCCTCAGCCTCAAGGGAAGGACATGCTCTTGGGCCCCCTGGGTGGCTGCAGGTGAGCCCCACGCGCGACTGACACCACCCTCCCAACTCTGGCAGCTCACAGCTATGGGATCGGAGCCGCCGCGTGCGCGTACATGGGCACGATCGCCGCGCTGGTCAAGATGGGCCAGCTGGAGGGCTGGAAGGTGTTTGCAGCACCCAAGGTGTGAGCCCCGCCGCCTCCCGGGTCCCCGGCCAGGTTGAAATGCGACGAGAAATAAATTCTGTGCATCCTTGTGTGTGTGAGTCTCCCGCCCCCGCTCCCCTGGCGTCTGCGATGTAGCCCTGTCTCGGGAGGGCAGGGCGGCAGTGACACCCCAGCAGCAGCCCAGCAAGGGAGCAGGAGACACGGCATCTGGGTTTGTTCTGACAGGGCCCACGGCGCCAGCTGGGCCCTAAACACAGGGCATCTGGGGGTGGGAGCTGGGCACCACCCCCCACGGCCCCCCTGTGCCCCCCCACACAGGTCACGGGCCATCCCCTCTCTGGGCACCATGGGGGGGACACACCCAGGGCCCACGCACAGCCTGACTCCAAATTCCTTGGCATTGGAGCGGAGCACCCCAGACGGGCTGACCCAGGAGCTTTGTCTCCATGTGACAGGTGGGTGACAGGCCACCAGGAGCCTGCAAAGCAGGGGCGCATGGCAGGAACGGGAGAAAAGAATCCTGATCCTCGCCCGCCGCCGCCTGTCAGGCCCAGTGATGTAGGCAGCTGCAGAATGCTGGCACGGCCCTGGCCCCCCGCTCTCCGCAGGCCTGGGTCTGGCTCTGATTCCTGGCAGCCGGAAAGGGAGGCTTGCTCCAACATGTCAAGGTGGACCATAAATTAGGGCTCTCGGGGCCCTACCCCGGGGAGCAGGGGTATGCACGGGCGGCGATTGGGTCCTGGCGGGGTCTGGGCCCTGAGTCCCCCTCCTCGCCCATATCTGGCCCCATCCCTCCCGCTTTCTTTCCAGCCCGCCCTGGTGCCAACATGGTTGGAAGCCAGACTTGGACCCTTGCTTTCCTCTGTCCGCCCCCGGGGTAGTCACTCAGCCAGGTGTCGGGCAGCTAAAATTCGTGTGCAGAGCCCAGGCCCTGCTGGCATTGCCACCTCTGTTCTGTCATTACCCCGCAGCCACCCTGGGTCTCCTGCCAGAGTGGGCACAGGCACCAGCCCAGGGGTGCGTCCGGGCCTGAGAAAGGCTGGAGGCTCCCCCCACCCGTGGGCCGGGAGAAGGGGGGCCTGCCGAGCCCCGAGAGCACTCTGGGGTCCCAGACCCGTGTCAGAGTCCCAGCTCGCAGTTCTTTACTGGGTCTGTCCTCCGTGGCAAGCGGGGACGGCAGGGTCCCTCCCTCAGCAGTGTTCAGGGACAACGGAGTAACTTAGTTTCCAAGGACCGGGTGCTGCTGGTGGGGCCTGTGGTCACTGAGGGCTGGACCAGGGGGACCTGGTCAGGGCCGTGCCTCTGGTGACGTCTCAGCCGCCCAGGCCTCCCCTCCCTGTACATCCTTCCTCAGTCCCCTGGCTCTTTGCGAAGCCCAAGCCCCAGAGGGAAAGGGAAGACTCCTGGCCAGCCAGTCCCTTCCTACCTCCCAGCCTCGGTTTCCCCTTTAGTCAGCTCAGACCAGGGCTGTGCTCGGCACCTACTCAGCCCTCTCTGGGCTGGCTGGCTGGCTGCCAGTGTTGGAGGGGGCCTCTGCCAGGGCCCCCAGAATGGAGCAGGAGAGAGCAGCTGCCTGCGGGGCTCCAGGGAGCCCCCAAACCCAGACCCCCTTGCCCATAAACATTTATGAGGCTGTGAGGAACTGACATCATCCTGCCCCCCACAAAGACCCCATGGGGGTGGCCCTTGTTTATAGCATCCAGCCCCCCGCCCCCTCCCCAACACACACCTTTGCCTGGGACACCACCTCCAGCCCCAGCAGCCCCTGCTCGGGGCAGTGAAGGACCTTTCCAGAGAAGAGCGGTCCCCTGCCCCCATCCCGAGCTTGATGAAGCCATTTCCAGCCCCAAGCAGTCTGGTCTGGAACCGAGAAGAACTCAGAAGGGGCCTGGGGGCGAGGGGGGTGGAGGGAGAGTCTGAAGATCCAAGGCTGCAGAGGTCCTGGGAGATGTGCGTGAGAGGGATGGGCGTTCTGCGCAGATGGCAGCCTGATCCGCGAGCGGCACGGCCAGTGCGTGATCGAGGAGGGGGTCATGTTCCCACCAGGACAGACCTCTGGGGCAGTGGGACACACACTCCCCAAAGACCCCCTCCCTGGAGGCACACCGCCCAGTGGGAGCAAGTCTGCAAGGGCTGCCTCAGCCCTGCAGTCTCAGCCGGGGGTCTCGGCCAAGAAACCGGGAGCGGCTTAAATGAGACAAAGGAGCCTGCGAGAGCCTCTCCCAGCCGCCGGGAAGGCTCAGTTGGTACTCTTAGCCCATCTAATCCTTGCAGCAGCCCTCAGAGGGAGCTCTCACTGGTCCTGTTTTACAGATGAGGAAACCGAGGCCCAGAGAGCAGGCCCGGCTCACAGCAGGCACGTGGCGTTAGTTCTGTGGTTATTACTAGCCGTTGTTGGGCAACATGTCTCTGAAACACTTCCCAAGCGGTCGTGATTGGGGTACAAGCAATCCAGTGGGACAAGGCCAAGTGATCTCAAAAGCAACACTCCCCACCGATTCCTTTAAAAAGCTATGTTGGTGGGGCGCCTGGGTGGCTCAGTCGGTTGAGCGTCCGACTTCGGCTCAGGTCATGCTCTCGCAGTCTGTGGGTTTGAGCCCCGCGTCAGGCTCTGTGCTGACAGCTCAGAGCCTAGACCCGGCTTCAGATTCTGTGTCTCCTTCTCTCTCTGCCCCTCCCCTGCTTATGCTCTGTCTGTGAAAAATAAAACAAAAAAAAATGATAATTTAAAAAGCTATGTTGGATGTGGGCTGGGGGTGCCTTTTGGTCCAGGGTGGGACATACCAGTCTATCTTTTGAGAGGGGCCCATAGGGCCTGAGGGGCTAATTCTTTCTCCCTCTCACCCCTTTGTGAGTCCACCGTCTTTTTTGTTTGTTTGTTTTTAATAATTTATCAGCGGGGAGAGCGCAGGCAGGCCAACAGCAGTGAGCCTGATGCAGGGCTTGAACTCACGAACTGAGAGATCATGACCCGGGCTGAAGTCTGACGCTCAACCGACTGAGCCCCCCCCCAGGTGCCAGAGTCTGCAGTCTCGAGATCCACTCTGGATCTCCAGGACCCCAAGCAGGGGCCAGCCCCCATCATCACCCTCCTGCAACAGCACACTGTCCTCCCCCGACAACGTCTTCTCCGAAGCAGCCACCAGAGGGTGGCCATGAGCATCCCAGTCCTACCCTCTGCCCACAGTCCTCCAGGGCTCCCACCTCCCTCAGAGTCAAAGTCTGAGGCCCACAAGGCCCTGCGTGACCTGCCTGTCCCCTCCCTACCTTCCCCTCCTCCCTCTCCTTGCCCGCTCTGCTGGCTGTTCCTGCAACACGCCAGGCCCAGGGCTGCCCCAGGACCATTGCTCTGCTGTGCCGTCTGCCTGGAACCCTCTTCCCCCACGTGTCCCCACAGCTGCCCCCTCACTTCCTTCGGTTCTCAGCCCAAATGTTACCTCCTCACTGAGGCCTCCCCGAATCCCCACACACACTTTACCCTCTTCTTGTCTTTGCCCATAGAACCTCGAAGCTTCTGGATCCCACATCATCATCATCATCATCATCATCATCATCACGTGTATTGTTTAATGGGCTGTGTATCTCCTTGAGGGACTTATCCTGGCTGTCACACCCTTGGGTCAACAACCAGCCTAGGAACACAGCAGGACTCCATAAGTATGTGGCCCAGCCCTGCTTCCTGAGTGCCAGCCCTGGTCAGGGTCCCGTTCACTACACCCCCATTCGATGACAGCTGTGGGGGGCGGGGCAGGAGAAACCATCCATACCCAAATCTCAAGTCAAGACTCGAAATTCACTTACACGTATTGACTGAGAACCTACGTGTGCCATGCACGGTCTGGGGCCTGGGTGGGGGTCACATCAACCAACAGCACCAGTGACCTCGCTCCTTGCCGGGGGGGCCCAAAGCCTGGTCTTGAAGGGAAAAAAGAGGAAAAGAGCAGATTTTTAAAATGAGCAAACAGGGGGCGCCTGGGTGGCTCAGTCGGTTAAGCCTCCGACTTCGGCTCAGGTCACGATCTCACTGTCCGTGGGTTCAAGCCCCGCGTCGGGCTCTGTGCTGACAGCTCAGAAACTGGAGCCTGTTTCAGATTCTGTGTCTCCCTCTCTCTCTGACCCTCCCCCGTTCATGCTGTATCTCTCTCTGTCTCAAAAATAAAAAAATAAAAATGTTAAAAAAAATTAAAATGAGCAAACAGGCAAGCATGTTTTACACAGAACTGTGCTCGAGAGAGAGATCATGCTGACACAAAAGGCACGAAGGTGGAGGGAGGTCTCTTTAGCTAAGGGTGCTCAGGGAGCTCCCAGAAGAAAGCAGCCTTGGGGTGCTGTGGAGGAAGGGTGTTCCAGGCAGAGGGAACAGAGAGGGTGGAGGTCCTGAGGCTGGGTTGAGCCCGGTGCACTGCCCCAGTAACAGCTAGGAGGCCATGCAGCAGGGGGCGACGCACCATGGGATCCTCGTGAAGGGAGGAGAGGGGCCAAAGTCAGGTCATGTTTCCCAGGTGGGACACAGCAAGTCAAGGCAGAGATTGCCGTCCAGGGGGTCCTGCCTCCTAGGATACCAGGAAATCCGTCCTGCCATTTCTCTTGTCCTGGCAAAGACCCCACCCAGAGCCGCACCTGCCCATGTGAACACACCCAAAAGGGCTGCCCTGGGAGGGGGGGCCTGAGCCCTGAATGCCTTGGGGCATCAGACAGCTGTGCCCACAGGTCCTCATCATGGAGGGGCGGGTGGGGATCTTCCGACTGGGTTCTGGTGGGGAGCCTCAGCCAATGTCACCACCTCAAAGCCTAAAGCCAGGCTGGTCCCCTCACTTCGGGGGTTTCGAAGTCAGGGGCAGAACTTGCCCCCCTAAAACCCCTGTCTGGCTTGACATCTAGGGCTCAGAACACAGCAGAGCCCCCACCCCCAGTTCTGTGGATACAAGGCAGCCACAGCCAGAGGGTGGCTTTGCTGGTGGGGAAACTGAGGCACAGAACAGTCACCACCCCCCGAGACGTCTCGCAGTTTCCCTGCAGTTATCCCTCACCCTTTACTCTGGTCCTCCTCGGATTGGGCAGCTCCCAGCCCCGTGTGGGGTCTCTCCTCAGAGCCAGCCAAGCGGCCTGGGGGCTTCACGGAGGGCTGGGTGGTCGGCCCCAGCTCAGCCCCAGCTCAGCCCCTCTCTCGCACCTCCAGGAGCCCCGCTGGACTCTGAGCATTCCCTGAACCGGGGGAGGAAAGGTGTGAGCCAGGGCAAGGCTCTGGGGGGGGGGGACCAGACAGGCGGGCGGGAGGGCTCTCAGCCCAGTTGGAGGGGAGACCCATGGCCCGGCCTAAAGTTCTCCCTCCTTTCTGAGAAACCCATCCAAATGCTTTTATTTTACTATTTTTCCCCCCCACAGCAGCCTTGCTAAAACACAGTCTACAGTTTCTTTTTTTCAATAGGTAAAACCGACAGAGACCACAGAATTTACAATATGCCAAAGGGTGTTCCAAAAAAATACCTCTCTCCCCAGCCACCACCCCCCCCGACACACACCCTGCCGCCCTCCCCAGAGGCCGCCAGCCGGGTTTCTGGTTTCTCCTTCCAGCAATGTTCCATGCCGAGGCAAACGTGTCTGTATATTTTCTTTTCCTCCCCCAGCGAGTAGATCGTACCGCCCCTGCTGTTTCGTAGGCCCGAGTCTGGTTTCCTGACAGTAACACATCTTGGATTTCGTCCTGCCCAGTAAAGACTCGGGTCTCTTGCTTTTAACGGCTGCATAATATTTCATCCTGTGGCTACATCGTCATCCCCTTCAAAGGACATTCCTCGGTTCCCAGGTTTTTGCTACCGCCCCAGTGCAGAGTTGAAGGAGCGCCTGTTATACACGGTTTGCATGTTGCTGAATACAGCCGCCCACTTCCCGAACTTGTTTAAATTAACGAACTTTCTTTTCTAGAGCGGCTTTAAGTTTGCAGAAGAAGCAGTAGAGCCTCTCTGCCAACTCCCCTCCCACAAGCACACACACACACGCACACACAGTGGCCCCTTTTGCAGTCTTGCATTACTGTGATACCTTTGTTACAACTGATGGTCCTGTATTGATACGTTGTTATAAACGAAAGTTCAGAGTGGACAGGTGGTTCCCTGGTGGTGATGTGCATTCATTCATTGGGTCTGGCCAAATGGATCATGGCAGGTAGCCACCTTCGCGGGATCACGCAGCGTCGTCTCACTGCCCCCCCCCCCCCCCGCCAGATCGTCCGGGCTCTGTCCCTTCATCCTTTCCCACCCGCCCCCACCGGGGCAGACACCGATCTCTTCACTGTCTGCACAGCTTTGCTTTTCCAGAATGTCACAGAGTTGGAATCATACAGCGTGTAGCCTTTTCAGGCCGACTGCCTTCTAGGGATAGGCATGTAAGTTTCCTCCGTGTCTTTTTGTGGCTCAATGGCTCGTTTCTTTTTAGCGTTGAATGACATTCCGTTGTCTGGATGTCTCACAGTTTGCCCACTCGCCTACGGAAGGACGTTCCGGGTTGCTTCCAAGTTTTGACAATTACGACTGAGGCTGCCATAAACATCCGTGTGCAGGTTTTTGCGTGGACATAAGCTTTCAACTCCTTCGGGTAAATTCCAGGGTGGGGTGTGCAGTTGCTGGATCGGATGATAAGAGCACGTTTAGTTTTCTGAGAAACCTCCACAAATGCCTTCCAAAGCGGCCGGGCCATTTTGCATCCGTACCAGCAGTGAAGAAACGTCGCTCTGCGTCCTTGCCAGCATTTGGGGTTGTCAGAGCTCCAGATCTTGGCCGTCGCAATAGGTGTGTGCAGTGGTATCTTGTCTAAATGTTTAAATAACCATTTGCGGGGGCGCCCGGGTGGCTCAGCGGGTCAAGCGTCCGACTTCGGCTCAGGTCGTGATCTCACGGTGCCTGAGTTCGAGCCCCGCGTCGGGCTCTGTGCTGACAGCTCAGAGCCTGGAGCCCGCTCTGGATTCTGTGTCTCCCTTTCTCCCTCGCTCACGCTCTGTCTGTCTGTCTGTCTCTCTCTCTCAAAAACGAATAAACGTTATAAAAAAATTTTTAATAAATAATCATTTGCTGATGCCTCCTTCCGGGAGCCAGGCACGGTCCCGATACCTTTAACATGATTTCGCTGCAATTCAGCCTAGGAAGGATGTGCTGTTACCCCGTTTTACAGATGGAGAGACCAAGGCTCAGAGAGGGATAGCTGCTTGCCCGGGGTCTTACAGCAAATGAGGGTAGGGCCAGGGCCTTGTGGCTGATTCCAGAGCACTTCTGCCTGCAGTGTCCCAGGCCCCGTGCTGGGCACTGGGGACACAGTAGTGACCAAGGTAGATCCCGTCTAGTGGGTCTGGACCCTCCCAAAGCTCACAGTCTAGTGGGGGAGACAGACATGTGACCGGGCAGTTCCAACTCAGGCTGACTAGGACTGTAATGGGGTTGCACAGGCAGAGGACGACCCACAGGAGCCACCTGGCCTGGGTGTGCAGGGAGGCTTCCCGGAGGAGGGGGTGCTGAAGCATGCAGAGGAGCTTCCCAGGAGAAGGGGAAAAGAGTGACGCAGGCAGGAGGAACAGCATGGAGGGTGGCTCAGAAGAAAGAAAGGGCCGTAAGCCAAGAGCACAGGCTCCGGCATGGGAGAGTCCCGGTTTCCTACCCCACGGGTAGCCATTCAGCCCCTTCCCTGGGCTTCGGTTTCTGCTCTTCAGCATGGCTATGGGGATTCAGTAAACCCCCGTGGGTAGCACACTCGGCTGGGGCTGGTCCGTGGCGAGCCAGAGGGTGGGAGGAAGCCAGGAGAGCCAGAACAGCCCTCACCCCTGGCCCAGGAGGACTCCGCCCGGGGGAGGAGGGGGACAGGTGGAGGGAATAGAGAAAAGCAGCAGACATACAGCCCCGGGTCTCCCGTCTCCACGTAAAAGGAAATGGCAGGGTGTGGGTGGAGGTCTGCTTCCTGCCCCTGAATGCCCCCCCGCCCCCCCCCGCCCCCACTCACTCTCTGGCTCCCATTAGTGAGGCCACCTGCTGCGGGGGCCTCGGTCCCAGGCATTCCCCTGCCCACACTCTGCCCCAGTGACCACCATTAAAAATGAATAATGAGCCAGAGCAGGTGGGACCCGGAGGCCGCGGAGTGTGGACAGAGAGCCCCCCCCCCCACCTCGGACCCCTCTCCATCCCACTCCCTCCCGCCCTCTTCTCCAGCCCCTGGGAAACTCATCAGAGGTCCCTTTGCTGAGAGGCCATCCGACCACCTTCTGTGGCTTCTATTCAGCCTCCTCATTACCTGCCCGCCCTCCCCGGACGCCCGTTGCCCCGCCAGCTAAAGTCATCAGACTAAGCAAACAAGAATACAGATGGCCGGTTAAGTTTAAACCTCAGGTAAACAATGAACGACATTTTACTGTATGTTAGCATCCGTCCCATCCAATCTGTGGGACACACTTACACTAAAACATGATCCATTGTTTCTCCGAAGTTCAGATTCAGCTGGATGCCATCTGGCAGCCTTTCCTAATCCCATCTGGATGGATGACGGGCCTCAGTTGTCCTTCCTGCATTATGGGTGAGTACCCATTGACCAGTCAGAGGGACCCTGCCCCCAGGGCACACGGGGGGGGGGTGGCTCATGTCAGCTGGGTCCTCCGCTTAGATGCTGGCCTTGAGGCTCCAGGGGGGGGCCCGGTAGGATGGGAGAGGTTGAGTCCACAGCTACCTGTCAACTGCAATGGATGTGTCGTAATTTGGGTGCTGGAGCTGTCACTCAGGTGAGGTCCCTGGGGGAGAGGAAAGGAGGGGCCGCACGCGGCCTCCCGCAAGTAGCCACCGAGTGAGGTCTGTTATCTCCCCGACCTTCCGCACAGCCCCGATGGTGCGGGCGCAGTCCCCGAATCCCAGCCCCGGCCCTTGCAAGCCCTAGGACTTTGAACCAAGCGTTCTCTCTGCGCCTCAGTCTCCTCGCCTGCCGTATGGGGACACCACCGCTGCTGCCACCCGGACCCAACCATCGGGGCCATTGAGAGGATGAAACGCATTCACATATTCGAGGAGCCTGTCCTGGCACAACGCTGGCCCTCACTTAAGTGATGGCCTGTTCTGGCTTCTCTCCCGGTCCCAGAGGGAGGGGCTGAGCGGGAATCAGAGGCTAATTTTAGCTCTGATGACACCCCCTGGCCGCCTGCCTTGTCCAAACATCCTCAGCCAAGCGTGAGGTTCAGAGCATCCCTCCCCAACCTCTGACATCCAAGGAGCCTGTTTATTCGTTCCTGTTGGCCAAAGCATTCCTTGCCTGCCTGCGCCTGCCGTCCGGGCACCATCCCCACGTCGCCTGCCCTGTGTCACCCAGGGTCAGGGACATCTCACCTGCAGGCTGCCTGGAGACGGCCAGCGGCAGGGCAGTCAGGGTGGGGGGCAAGGAAGAGGATGGGCGAGGGTCACTCCTGCCCCAAAGTCTGGCGTCCCCCAGAGGCTTCATTTGTCATTTCCCAAGTAAGATCCCCAACTTCTGTCCCTGTCGACTCAGATGCTGTAATTCATCCAGGACCGGCTTCCCGAGTACCTACTGGGGACCCAGAGGCTGTCCCCACAGGGCTCCTGGTCTTGGGCGGGGAGGCAAGGACGAGCCAGGAAACAGGAGAATGCTCTGGCGGTGCTTAGTACTTTCCATTCCTTTGTTCGTTGGTTGGTTCATTCATTCATTCATTCACTCATCCATTCATCCAAGGCATGTTTATTGAGGTCCTCCTGTGTGTCGGCCACCGTTCAAGGTGCTGGGACTCAGCAGGAAGGAAACAAAGCAGGCCAGGATCCCTCCTGGAGCTGACATTCTGGTGGGAGAGAGGCAGGAGCAAATGATATAAATAAGTCAAATGCATGGCCCAGTGAAATGGTGGTAATTGTGGTGGAGGAAAAGAAAGCAGGAGAGGGGTCGGGGAGTGCTGGCGGGGGCAGATGGAAAGACAGCGATTCAAGGGAGCCACATCTGAGGAAGCCATATGGGTATCGGGGAAAGAGTTCCAAGCTGAGGGAATAAATAGCACATGCAAAGGTCCTGGGGTATGATGAGTGAGGAGGCACGTGGGGAGACGCAGCAGGACCTGGGCCAGGCTTTGCCCCCGAGACCGATGACAGCCCTTGGAGGGTCTTGAGCAGAGGGGACGGATGAGATGTCGCCTGAAATTTCACCATCCGGCTCTACCTTTTTTTCGCAGGCCAAGTCCTCGACCCGGCACCCTCCAGCCTGAGGGGAGGGCCGGGGTCGCAGCTGGGCCGGGGAGCCCGAGCGGCTGCAGGTGGAGTCCCACTGTCGATTAGGTCTTCCTGGCCAGGAACATTCGGAGAGCCAGGGTAAGGGGGGAACGGCCGCCCGCCGGAGCAGGCCGGGGGGACTGCGGGGTGGAGGCAGGGCAAATTCTGGGCACATCCTCTGCACGTGGCGTCTCTATCTGCGCCCTGCGGGGCCAGGCCCGGTGCCCGGGTCGCTGGCATTCCTGGCTCAGGTTTCCGCCAGTGGAGGGACAGGTGTCTTCGAATGCTGGCTGGAAGACATCCTCCAAAAACAAACAAAATCTACGCTTTCCTGTCTCCTTGTCCCAACAGATCTCTGAACCATTCTCCGTCTTGCAAAACACCTTCGTTGGCTTTTCTGACTCTAAAGCCGCCACACACGAGCTCCCACAAAACCTTCCCGGAGTGAGAGGGGGATAAAAGGGCCCTTTGTTCCCCAGCCCCCAGTATTCCCTGGAATTTTCTGTCTCCTGACACCGGGCGGCAGGGATGCACCTAGGCACTATTGTTTCTTCGCGCACGGTTTTGCAACGGCTTTTTTCCACTCGACAATAGAGGGCCCCACAGCTTTTATTTCCAGAAATCGGAAAATGAAGCGTGTCCAGCCCCCGCCTCCTCACCCACCGCACGCTGAAATTTAAGCCACGTGAACCGGGAAGGCCAGGGTGCCAGAGGAGGGCGCAGCCCGACGGGCTGGGGGGCCGGGGTGCAGAAAGGCGGAGGGGGGTGGGCAGCACAGGGATGCCAGGTTTCTGTCACCTTGCACTCCCCCCGCCCCCGCAGAGCAGCTCCCAGCACCTGACAATGGGCAGGAGGAGGCTGCGTTCTTGAGAATATCATCGGAGGGGGAAACTGAGGTCCAGAAAGGGCCAGGGGCCCAGGCCTGGGGGTTTCCAGCCCCTGCCTGCAATTCTGCCCCCGCAGGGACCCTTGAGGATCGCAGGAGGGTGATGGTGGTGTGCCAGCCCACCTGAAGAGGGTGCCCGGGTTGCTTCCTTTTGCAAAGAAGATAACTAAAGCCCAGAGAGGTGACGTAACTCACCAAAGGTCACACAGCTGCCAGAGGCCAAAGTCTGTTCCCCGAGGGACGCCTGGGCGGCTCAGTCGGTTGGGCATCCGACTTTGGCTCAGGTCATGATCTCATGGCTTGTGAGTTCGAGCCCCGCGTCAGGCTCTGTGCTGACAGCTTGGAGCCTGGAGCCTGCTTGGGATTCGGTGTCTCCCTCTCTCTCTCTCTGCCCCTTCCCTGCTCATGCTCTGTCTCTCTCTCTCAATAATAATAAATAAATTAATTAATTAAAACATTAAAAAAAAAGAAAAAAACGAAGTCTGTTCTCCAAAGCTCTTGTGGTCAAGAGCTCTGAGGTCGGACAGACAGGTCTACCACTTAGGAGCTACAGGTGGATTCGGACTTTAAATGGGGGCTTCCAGAACATCCCAGAACATTCTAGCGTTGGGGGAAATTGCTGCTGTCCAGAGAGAGCAAGAGCCAAGGGAGACAGGGTGGGTTTTTTTGTTTGTTTTTTGTTTGGGGGGGGATTTTTGGTTGAGGGGGAAAAGGTAAACCCCGGGCACTTTGTGATCCTCGGTTTCCCTGTCTGCACAGTGGGCACTTGGGAATCCTTGGCGGTGCCTTCGACTGGGGCCAGGTGAGGGGATAAAGGGACACTGATGGGTGAGGGTATGGGGGCCCTGGGGGACCTCTGCCAAGCCCGCCAGTAACCCCAGGGCTGCTCGCCTGCCACCCACATTCCACGCCTGGGGCCGCCCTCCTCGCTCGCTGGCCGCAAGCCAGGGTACCTGGGAGGCCAGCCCAGGGCATCCTTGCAGGCGGGGGGCAGGGCCGGTCCCTGGGGTCGGGGGCACAGGCTGGAGCCTAGGGATCCCTTCGTCCCTGGGGCCACTGCCACCAATTGAACTGATGTGTGGGAGCTGAACATCTCCCTCTTTCTGGAATTTTCTCTAAGCCTCAGAGGGGAACCTTACTTGGGCCCCAGCCACCTGGGCCAGTATCAGGGGAGGTGCCCCCGTCATACCCAAGCACCACGCCTGCACCCCCCATCACCTTCTCATGTGGCTCAGATCACACATCCCAGGCCAAGGGGGCCCCCACCAGCCACCCTTGGCTCACAGCCCTCAAGCCCCCGGGGAAAGAAATTTCCAGCTGGCTGGCAACTCCGTCACCCACCCCGCCTAGGGAGCAAGGCGCTGGGGGGTCCGATGCAGGCAGAGACACCAGTTGGGGGGTACAGACAGCCCCGCCTCATCCCACACACCCGTGCCAGCTTGTCCTGAGCCTGAAGGAGGGGGTCCCCCCAGTCTGGGCTCTGGGACCAGTTTCCTTCCTAGGGAGGCCTGCCCAGGCTAGGCAAGCCTTGCCCAGAGAGGGTCAGGAGATCTCTCAGGCCACACAGCAAGTTCAGGATAAGCACCAGCTCCCTCTGGCTTTGGGCAGGAGGGGGTCCTCTGACCCCAGGAGCTGGTGTTCGGTCCAGCTGCATATCCTGAGGCCCATAGGTTCAAATCCCAGCCCCACATCCGACTTCCCAGCCTTGTGACACAGGCAATAAAAATATCAATAGAGTGTGAAATAAAATTATAGGCAGAACAGGTGGCTTGAGGCCGTAAAAGTAAATGAAAAGAGGGACAGTGGCCAAAGGCTCCCGGAAGCAGGTTGAGAAGGAAGAGGGTGAGGGCAGGGTAGGGTGTTCCGAGCGGGAGGAACCAGGGCAAAGGACACTGAGCCAAATGTGCACGGCGGCTGCCAAGGACGACCACCGTGCCAGCTGGGGTGGTTTGGGAGGTGACCTGTCCCCGACCCCTGTGACACCCAGGGGTTTCCTTTCCGGCCCCTGCGGAATGGCAGGACTCAGAGGGAGGGGTGGGCAGAATTGTAGTGACCAGGAGCCGCCCAGGCCTCCCATGAACCCCAGTCACCAACTTCCCCTGCTCTGTGGCTGGGGTGCCTGAAGTCAGGGGCTCAGCCTGGCTACAGTCACTGACCCCAGGAGCACCTCCAGCCTCCTGTTGCCTGCTGGGGTGCCCAGGGAGGCAGCTTCTGGGGGCTGGTGTGTGGAAAATCTCCGTCAGCACCCCTCCTGCTCCAGTCTGCACCCCACCCATGACTTAGTGACTGACGTCTAGAGCCCAGGTGGACCACAGGGGTCTTGGGGTCCTGGGGCAGAGTTGTGTGTGGGGACCCTCTGTGGAGGGCGTCTATCTGTGGACTGCCTCCATCCACCCCGCTGGCCACTGGTGACAAGAGCATCTGAACCAGGGGGCCCAGAAGCAGGTGGGAGGGGAGTGGCGGGGAGGACCGCCCGCGGGACAGGAGCAGCAGGGAGGACCTCCATCGGGCTGCCGTCCCAGCCCATCAGGAGCTTCAGGCGGAGGCGTCTCGAACCTCGCTGGCCCGGTCCCGGGGGCAGACGAGGCTGCTCCTGGCTCCTCTAGGGCATCTCACAGTGTCTGATCAGTGACTTCCACAGCAGAGCCACCCTGCTTGGATCCTCCCCTAGATGGGGTGCTCCTTCCTTCCGGAGACAGTGACGGCGAGCACCGCCGGCGATGCTGGCACATGCCCACACGCCCAGTGTGCCCGAGGAGGGACAGCGAGGCTCTGAGAGGGGCAGCGCCCGGTCCCAGATCCCTCGGTGGCTGAAAGGCAAGACCAGGGCTCCCACCCAACACCGTTACAGACCTAGGCAGCCAAGCGTCGATCACAAATGTGGAACAGACGGGACCTTATGGCCCCCCACTAGACACCTGCCTTGGGGGGGGTCTATTTTTCATTTTTTTCAGAAGATTGTATTTTAAAGTAATCTCCACCCACCGTGTGGCTTGAACTCACAAACCTGAGATCAAGAGTCATGTGTCCTACCGACTGGGCCAGCCAGGCACCCCCGCCCCAGGGTTTAAACCCTTGAGATACAACTGTTTTCTTTGTGGTTTTTTTAAAGTGTTTATTTGTTTTGAGAGATAGAGCAAGTGGGAGAGGGAGGGAAGGAGGGAGGGAGAGAGAGAGAGAGAGAGAGAGAGAGGATCCCAAGCAGGTTTCACACCGTCAGTGAAAAGTCCAATGCGGGGCTCGATCCCACGAACCGTGAGATCACCACCTGAGCCGAAACCAAGAGTCGGAGGCTTAACCGACTGAGCCCCCCAGGCGCCCCTGCAACCTGATTTCTGACTCTGTCTTCAAGCTTGTCTTGTTCTTCCGGCTTTTGTGTCCTCCTGGCCTGGCTCTCAGCCCAGCAGGGAAAGCAGCACAGTGTGGCCAAAGCTATGACGGGGAACATCGGCAGCGGCGGGAGCCAGAAGCAGGATGTGACCCGGCTGGGAGGGCAGGGGGAGGCAATCCAGGGAGGCTCCCTGGAGGACAGATCGGCCCCGCAGCCTGCAGGACGACTAGGCTGTAACAAGGTGGCAGGGAGCACAACTCTGCTTCTGGCAGATCAGCATGAGTCACCGGCGGCTCCTTAGCGCATTTGAGATTCTAAGTGACTATGACGAGGACTGCTCCTCGGGCCCTCGGTCTCCCCGTCAGCAGCGTGGCTCTGGGAAGGCTGAGGTGTCACCCTATCAAGGCTTGGCCGTGGTCCCAGTACACGGTGACATTAAGACCGAAAGCTCCGTGAGTTATATTTTAATAAGTCACCAAATACTTCAGGAGTAGATTTGGGTCGGCCTCCTCTGTAAACGCCCGGCCCTGCGCGGCCTCCAGCCTCCCAAACGTCCACCGGCCCCACTGGCCCAGGATGGCTAGACATTTGGATGACAACACTCCAGGCAGTAGGAAGCTGCCTCATGGAAACGATGTCTCCTCTGGACGCAGGGAAGGGATGACACCTGAGAGGCAGACCTCAGGCCTTGACCAGCCTGCAGCAGCCTCTTCCCTGCGGTCTCCCTGCCTCCTCTCTCCCCTGCGTGTCGAGCACTGCCTGGCTGACCATGGCCACACACGGCTCCGTGTGGCCTCGCCTCCGCACCAGCTCTGGCCTCCTCTCCTGCTCGGGAAGACCCAGCCTTACTGAATCCCTCCATTCCTCTGTTCCTTGCTGCCTCGGGGCCTTTGCACAGGCTGTTCCTCTGCCCAGAAAGCTCTTCCCTCCTTTTTACAAAAAGAACTTCTAAGGGGCTTTAGGTCACAGCTCACACATCCAGGAAGGCCAGACTAGCCCCATCTTCCTCACTGGTTGCAAGTTATAGTTTTATGCTGGCTTACGATTTCCTTATGGTTTTGTTTTTCGTTTTTTTTTTTTTTTTTTTCTTTATTTTTACCCACTTGCTTCCTGCAATATCCCTGGGGCCTGGAATGTAGCCAGAAGTCAAGAAATGTTCGTTGAAGGGCTAAACATAGGAGTGGGATGTGGGGGAACTAATGGGTAGCTGGACATTCTGCTCACCTGCCCCTCTCCACCCTCTAGGGAACCCCTGCCCACCCCTGGACAGAACCCACTTCTAGAACCCGTGATTTAGGTCAGCCTTTTCCCTTGAAGGATGGGCCCACTGCATGTCCAAAGCCACACAAGCCTCGGGGCCACCGGTGAGGCCAGGCAGTGACTCTAGTCCCCAACTTCTAATACCATCCGTGATATGATCTTAAGGGGAATTCAACTCTTCATGTTCCCGGACCCGATTCCGATGTGGGGGTGGGGTTCCCACACACATAACACCAGGCAGTTCTCAGAGAATCCAATTCAATTCCAACACCATCCGCCCAGGGACGGCATCAGATCCCACAAAGTTAGGGGCTCACGGCTCCAAGCCTGCCCCGCCCCCACCCCACCCCCAACTTCAGGTACCAGCCACAAGCCCAGGCCATTACCTGTGTTTCTGACGCACCAGCTAGAGACAAGTTTCCAAGGACGCGCTCCTAAGGTTTCATTAATTTGCTAAAGCGGCTCACAGAACTCGAGAAAACATTTAACATTTACCCGATCATTAAAGGATATGATAAAGGGTATGAATCAAGAGCCAGGTAGACAGAGGCACAAGGCAAGGTACCAGGGAGGGCTTAGGGTTTCTTTGCCCTTCCAGGCAAGCCACGCTGGGCCTATGTCCACCTTCGTACCAACCTGGAAGCTTTCCGAACCCTGTCCTTCTTTATACACAGGCACAATAGCCTTAGTCATGGGGCGCAGGCTGATTCAACCTCCTGGCACAAGGCTCCCACCCTTGGGTGGGTCCAAAAGTCATCTCATGGAAGGACAAGACACCCATTTCACTTTTATGGCCCCGAAGCATTTTCAGGAACCACGGATGAAGACCAACTATATCGGAGAAATCAATTTGGGTCGTTTGAATGGCCAAATATATGTGCAGTCCTTATCAATCATTGTGTCACAGCCAAGTTCAGGGGAGTCCCACGGTTCGCTTTTTGGCGATGGCCTGGCTCCTGGGACGGGGCACCCCGGGTCACCTGATGAGAGCTCTGGGGGTTGGGCTGAGCCGTGCTGCCGTGACAAGTATATTTCCTTCTCCTCCCTGGCGTTGTCTAATCCACACCCTGAGGAACCAGCTCTCCTCAGTCCTCAAATTCCTGGTCAGCTGCTAGCCACCCCTCCCCAGGTAAGGCCTCTTGGGGCAAATTTAACCCCTGCCGGAATGCATCGGATGCCCCCCTGGGTGAGGCCTGCTGGCTGCCCTCCTGGGGCCTTCCAGAGTCCAGGGGGGCCTGCGGTGGGGTGGTGGGGTGGGGCACCTGAACTTCCGAGGTAGGTGCCAGGCCTCGCCAGACCTCAGAGCCCCCTGCGCCCTGGCCTCCATTGGTAACCTCGAGCCCTTTGGAGTTCCAGACCTGGGACTCTCTCTGGCCTGTCTGGTGGGAAAAGGACTTACAATGCAGGGAAGTTTAGGGCTGGGTTTTCATTTGGTTCCTTTCTTTTCTTTCTTTCTTTCTTTGTGGTTTTTGTTTGCTCGCTTTTTGTTTTGTTTTGTTTTTTGCCGATCTGTGTGGCTTCATAGCACAAGGGCATTTTTCATTCTGTTTCCAAGAAAAAAATATCTTGGGTTCAGTTTGGGTGGGAACCCCCCGTCTCCCCCCACCAAATCTGTGCTCCTTCAAGGTCATTGCCAAGGACCTCCTGTCTCCCAGGAGGGGTGCCACACACCCAGGGCCCATACTGAAAAGCACCGGCTATATTCATTTTCACTACATTTCTACATATCAACCTTTGGTGCAGGGCCAGAAGCCCTGAGACGCACGGCAGCATATGGGCAAAGCTCTGTCCCTTTCCCAGTCCTGTCTTGGCTATCTCCTGAAAAGCCTGTGTGCTGGGTTCCCTTCCAGAAGTGTTGGCACGAATACGTGATTCTGCACTCCACTCCTTTCCATCATTCAAGGCCACCTGCCGGGTGCTACATGCTACCCCGACAGCTTTACCCCCCTCTGCCCGGGAGCACTGGCCTGTCAGCCACCGAGGACATTTTCTGAAACAGCTTCATTGATCTATAATTCACACCCAGTACGATCCACCCATCTGAGGTGTACAATTCAATAGTTAACGTCATTTTAAGACTTTTTTTTAATGTTTATTTATTATTGAGAGAGAGAGAGAGAAAGACAGAGTGCTAGTGGGGGAGGGGCAGCGCGAGCGAGGACGACACAGAATCCAAAGCAGGCTCCAGGCTCTGAGCTCTCAGCACAGAGGCCGATGCACGAACCGAAGCACAAACCGTGAGATCATGACCTGAGCTAAAGTCCGATGTTTGAGCCACTCAAGAACCGCCCCCCCCCCACCAGATGTTACATTTTAAAATAGGGGCGCCTGGGTGGTTCTGTCTGTTAAGGGTCCCTGTCTCTCTCTCTCTCTCTCTCTCTCTCCCCCTCAAAAATAAATAAACAAACATTAAAATGTAACATTGCCTGTCAAAATGTTACATCATGTTAGAAATTGTGGCAAAAGGTACCTGACACAAAATTTGCTGTTTTAACCATTTTCAAGCGTGCGGTTCACAACGGCCGTGCAGCCAACGCATCGATTTACACAACTTTTTTGTCACTCCAAATAGAAACTCTATCCCAGGTAGCAAAGACTCCGGGCTCCCTTTCCACCCTCCCAAACCCCTGGTAATCTTTAATCTCCTTTCTGTCCCTCTCAATTTGCCTATTCTCCATGTTTCGTGGACGTAGGATGGCGGGCGGAATCTATGTCCGGCTTCTCTTACAAGAGAAGGGCAGTGCCCTCAAGGTTCGTGACACTACAGGCAGGTATCGGAATATCCTTCCTTTTGAGACTGAGTAACATTCCCTGGTGAGGATGGGCCTCATTTTGTGTACCCATTCGTCCCTCAGAGAACATCTGGGCTGTTTCCAAATTATGGTGTTGGTGAGTCATGCTGTTAGGAGTACAGGTGTACAAATATTTGAGTCCCTGCTTTAAGTTCTTTTTTGCAGACCGCAGGGAGTAGGACTGCTGGCTGAGCGGCTGTGCTGCTGTGCTACATGCGTAATTTTGTTTTACGTTGTTTAATGTTTGTTTATTTTTGGAGGAGCGAGACAGAGCAGGAGCGGGGGAGGGGCAGAGAGAGAGGGAGACACAGGATCCGAAAGGCGCTCCAAGCTCCCAGCTGTCAGCACAGAGCCCAGCACCGGGCTTGAACTCACCAACCGGGAGATCATGACCTGAGCTGAAGTCGGTTGCTTAACCGACAGAGCCACCCGGGCGCCCCCGGAATTTTTTTTAAATTTTCTACCAGCTGTATTAAAAAGAGTAGAGAGACAAGGGGCGCCTGGGTGGCTCAGTCCGTTGGGCGTCTGACTTAGCCTCAGGTCACGATCTCACGGTTCACAGGTTCAAGCCCTGCTGTCGGGCTCTGTGCTGACAGCTCGGAGCCTGGAGCCTGCTTCGGATTCTGTCTCTCCCTCTCTCTCTACCCCTCCCCTGCTCACGCTCTGTGTCTCTCTGTCTCTCAATAATAAATAAACGTTAAATAATAAATAAATAAGCATTTTTTTTAAAGATTTTTAAAAATCATCTCTGCACACAACACGGGGCTCGAACGCACAACCCTGAGATCAAGAGTCGCCTGCTCTACTAACCGAGCCAGCCAGGCACCCCTACTTGCTGTTTTGAAGCAGTTTTTGACTCACTTTTTCAACTGAAATTAGCGTTAAAGACTCTGTTCCTCAGACACAACGGCCACATTTCAAAGGCTCCATAGCATTACGGGGCTGGTGGCCACTGGATCAGAGGCTGCAAACACAGAGCGTTGCCCCGATGGCAGAGAGCCCTGCTGACAGTGCCCGATGTGTGGACAGAGTGGGGGACGCGTTGGGGGTTATGTCGAGAGGGAGAGCCTGGGCCCTGGGTCATGATGGCTGTGGCTCAGTGTACTTGGGCGAGACATGCATGGGTCTCTCGAAGCCTCAGTTTTCTCATCTAAAACGGGGGACGGGAGGGGCTGGGCTGCAGGAGGCTGCTGGGGCAGAGACAAGGTTCTAGATTTCTGCTCCAGCGGTTGGGGTCTGGGGTCTGCGGTCTGGGAGGACTTTGTGACCACAGGCAGGCACAGGAAGCATCCGGGAATGCAGGGACGCGGGCGGCACCACCCAGCACGGGACCAGAGGGGCTACCTTGGAGCACTACTGAAAGAAACACTGAGTAAATCCAACATGAGGTTCACACTGGCACCTCTAACCACTTCCTTTGCTCTCCCCACAAACCGGCCAGGCTCCCGTTCACGGCAGACCTCAGGATTGGCTGTTGCTTTGTCCAGGAGCCAGGAACGCCCTGTGCCCGAAGCTCTACTCTACCTGGTGAGCTCTCGCCTGACCTTCAAACCCAAGCCCTTCGTACCCCTCCTGGACAGATCCCCGGGTTCAAGCCTCCACTCCAGGGCACTGGGGAAGAGGCTGGGACACTATGGGAAGGGCAGGGTCAAGGTGGGACCCGAAGGCCCTTGGGACCAATGCCACCTCCCTGGGGACCCCTCCCCACATAGGTTGTGCGGCCAGGTGTCTGGAGACACTGGGCTCAGGGCCAGGCGCTCTCTGCCGGGACACCAGCGATGCCACTGTCTCCCTCTGAGTCACCTGGCCTCAGTTTCCTCAACCGCAGAATACAGCTGACAACAGTGCCAGCCTCAGGACTCACGTACATCACCTGGCTGACACGTTGGTAACCCACGATTGTCTCCTTTGTTATCAACGATGCCGTCTCCACTCCCCCCTCCTCCCAGCTGCTCTGACCCATGGATGCACTCGGCTGGACCAAGACCCGATGGCCCTGGCAACAGTGTCTCCTCGGGCTGCTGCTGCAACTGTTTCTGGCTCTGTGCTTCTTCTCTTACCTGCGAGTGTCCCAGGACACGCCCTTGTGGTCCGCCAGGTCGGGGGCCGATGCGGCAGAAGCTCTCGACGTGGCTCCCAAGGGGTCCTCAGGGACGGTGTCCTGCCAGGGGGCGCCCTGCCCCCCCCCCCCCCCCCCGGGTCCTCTGCCCGCCCGCCCCTGGTGCTCCTGCTGTGGACATGGCCATTCAACCGCCCCGTGCCTCTGTCCCACGGCTCGGAGCTGTGGCCGGGCACGGCCGACTGCCGGCTGACTGCGGACCGCAGCGCGTACCCTCAGGCGGACGCGGTGCTGGTGCATCACCGCGAGGTCAGCTACGACCCGAGGAAGCAGCTCCCCACGTCCCCACGGCCGCCGGGCCAGCGCTGGGTCTGGTACAGCATGGAATCGCCCAGCCACCGCGCGCGACTGAAGGCCCCGGACGGATACTTCAACCTCACCATGTCCTACCGCAGAGACTCGGACATCTTCACACCCTATGGCTGGCTGGAGCCGTGGCCCGGCCAGCCGGCCTCCACGGTGGTCAACGTCTCAGCCAAGACGGAGCTGGTGGCCTGGGTGGTGTCCAACTGGAGGGAAGACTCAGCCAGGGTGCGTTACTACCACCTGCTGAAAGCTCACGGGCAAGTGGACGTGTATGGGCGCTCCCACAAGCCGCTGCCGGAGAAGGCCATGGCCCGGCAGCTGTCCCGGTACAAGTTTTACCTGGCTTCCGAGAACTCCTTGCGCCCCGACTACATCACCGAGAAGCTGTGGCGGAATGCCCTAGAAGCCTGGGCCGTGCCCGTGGTGCTGGGCCCCAGCAGGAGTGACTACGAACAGTTCCTGCCCCCCGACGCCTTCATCCACGTCCACGACTTCCAGAGCGCCGAGGAACTGGGCCGGTACCTGCAGGCGCTGGACAAGGACCACGCCCGCTACCTGAGCTACTTCCGCTGGACGGAGACGCTGCGGCCTCGGTTATTCAGTTGGGCCCTGATGTTCTGCAAGGCCTGCCGGCGGCTGCAGCAGGACGACTGTGCCCAGCATAGCTGCCTGGTTCACGTGAGCTGGCCGGGCCGGGGCGGGGGCCGCCCCACACCACACCCCTGGGGACACACCTGCCGGGACGCGGGTGGCCGGGGAGCTCGCTTAGCTGGGGCTTCACCCGCTGGCCACCTCTGCTGCCAGGAGACCGGCCCTGGCCACCTTACCTGCCAGGGGCCTCCCGGCCGGGGAGTCTCACCCACTTGCGAGGAGCCTCACCCGCTGGGGACCCCACCCCACGAAGGCACTCAGGCCCTGGGGAACCGGCCTGGGGGTCCCACCCATTGGACGCGGTTCTGCTGGGTTTGCTTGTGGTTACCCTGGCTGTTGTTAACCGCCTGTGGGGTGGCAGGTGGGCAATATTGTCACCAGTCTCCAGATGGGAATGTTCCCAGGAAAACCGAGGTCTTCTCCCTTCTTTTACAACAGCGGCTCTCACCCCAGGGTGGCTCTGCCCTCCAGGGCACACTCGGCCAGGTGCCGTGAGGCTTGTGGCTGCACAGCTGGAGATGGGGCAATAGCCTCGAGTGGGTGGGGGGCCACGGATGCTGTGCAACAGCCTAGGGTGCCCAGGACGTCCCCCACAACCACGAATGGCCTGGTCCCGGATGTCAAAAGATGGAAAAGCCCCCGAGGTCAAGCCCATTAGGCAGTGGGAAGTGGGGACCAGGCTGCCTGGGGGTCACTGGGGACCAGGAGCTCTCCGGCGAAGGAGGGGGGAGGGGCGGGTGTGGTGCCGTGCGAGTAGTCGGGCGGGCTTGTGTGACATGTGGCGACCATGCGGGGCGGGGAGCGTGACCATTGGCATAAGTGTCCCCGCTGTGTGTGGGCGAAAGCCAGACCCCATGTGCTTTACAGATGAGCGGTGACCTTGAGGTGTCCCTCGTAGCGTGCAGTTTTGACCGTGACGACCGAACGCGTGTGCGTGGGCCGGGCGTCTGTGAGTGATCTGCTCTGCCGAGCCCCATGTAGGTGCCCAGTCTCCGTGTGTGTGTGTGTGTGTGTGTGTGTGCACTACAGGGAACCCGGCCCCAGGGATCCGTGGGGGCCGCCGGGTATGTGTTCCAATTCTCTGGTGGTCTGGGCCAGCGCCCTGTGGTTGGGATTCTGGAACTGAGTGGGAGATGAGGAACCGAGGTGCCAGGACGTCATCCACACGCACGCGCGTGCACACACACACACACACACACACACGCACACACATACACGGTCATCGGGCTTCAGGGGCCACAGACCTGGGCTCCAAGGTCGATTTTCCCACTGTGGATCCTGGGCTGAGCACCTTCTGTCTCTGTGGCTCAAGGCCATCTGGGATGGGGAAACTGAGGCTTGGCTTCTGCTTCAAGCGATAGGGACCCCGGCTGCTTCTCTGCCACGGCTGAGCTGAGTCAGCCCAAACTAACAGGAATCCACCACCCCAAACCTCAGAGCCAGAAGACTGCACGGGTGGGCGGGGACCCCATCCAGCCTCAGCTCTGAGACTTCCTTCCAGGCAGACCACCCATGGGCTGGGGCCTGGCTGCCCGCCCTGCCCACGGGGCCCCTGGCAGTCCTGCCTGTTAGCTGCCTTCGGTGTGGCCAGCTGCAGCTGGCGACCCGGGCAGCAGGGAACTAGGGATGTTCCTGCTGGGCTGGATGAACCTTCCTGGGGCACCTTCTGATTTGGTCCCTCCAGCTTCGGGATACGGGACTGGGTCTGGGAGGGACACGGTGTTAGAAGGCGGTCCTGCGCTCTGCTGTGCGGGAGAGGACAGGGCCCGTCTTGGGGAAGAGTGAAGGAGGGAAGGGGCTGTGCCCTAGGGAGCCTCGGTGGAGCTGGGGGTGAGGGAAGAGGAGAGGGCAGCACATCCTCAGGAAGGCTGTCTGGGGTAGGGAGGGGGCTGCCCCTCCAGAACCTCACTCGGAGGTGCAGGAGGCCACTGGTCCACGCCCTCTGGTCCAGGGTGCCAGTCTAGGGGCCCAGCACCCGCCCCCTGCCCTGCCCTCCTCCAAGCCTGGGACCCCCACCCCTCCCCACGGTCTGGGAACCCAACACCCTGGGGTGTCCCAGGCTTGCCAAGCATCAAGGTGACACCGCGGGCAAACCTCAACAGCGCGCCGGGCTTTTTCTGTCCTCCAAGGGGACACGATGTTAAATCCCCCCGGAGCTCCGGCCAGGGCTTTTATGGGCCCAGGACCTACGTCCCCCGGGATCGCTCTGCCCCGGCAGGCGCCGGATTCGGGCTGCACAGGGCTGGCGCCCGCCCCAGACCTATCCCCACAGGGAGATGGGCAGCGCGCATGTATTTTTAGCTAGTGAAGGAGATAGTGCTCGGTTCCCTCCGGTGGGGGCCCACCGGCCTGAGGAGGCCCTTTAGGGGAGGGAGGCCGGGTCCACCTGGGCCTCGGACTCGTCATCCGCCTTGGGCTCTCTCTTCCCACCCACAAGCTCGCCTGACGGGGCGGCGGACGAGGGACACGTCGGGGAAGGGGCACGGGGACCTGCAGGCGAGCGGGAAGGACGGTCCCGGCCGACGTCGCCCCCACTCGCCCCACTCGGCTCTTTGTCCCACGGGAGGAGGACCCTCTTGTCCACCTCCTTTCCCCCAAAGCCCACGGGATCCTCCCACCATCCAGCAGGTGGAGCCCGCCCCCGCCCCCATTCTCCCCCCGCCCCCCGCCCCCCGCCCCCGCCCTCGGGTCCCTGGGAGAGGTGGGCACCCCCGGCACGCGGAATCACGACGCACGCTCCGCTTTCCACACTTTATCTGGAGCGGGTATTGGACAGTCCCGGGGCCTCGACGGCATCGTCTGCGCAGGGGCAGTCTGCGGCCGCGGGGCCCGCCCGGCGGGACGGTGGGCGCCGTCGCGCCGGCGCCGGTGAGGTAGGGTCAGACGCAGGCACACTCGCGCGCCGACAGCTCGTGAACCGTGTGGTAGCGGCTGTGCGCGTCCAGGAAGGACACCTCGTCCTCGTAGGCCGTCGGGCGGCAGCAGGGCTGCGCGCGCACCCGCTCCCGCCGAACCCGCCGCCGCTGGCGGAGCCGCCGCAGCCCCAGGTCGTAGACGCGCGCCGCCGCCTCGCAGGCGCCTGCGCAGTAGCGGAACAGCACCGTCTCGTCGGACGCGTAGCCCAAGCCCAGCTCGCTCACGCGCACCTCGAGCTCGCGCAGCCCGCACGGCCGCGTCCCCGACCGCGCACGCGCGCGCCGCCGCCGGGGCCCCGCCCGACGGCGCGGACGCGGGGGCCTTCCGACCCAGGGCGTCAGCTCGCTCAGCTCCACCGCGTCCGGGGCGCCCTGCAGCAGTGCGCGATCTGCGGGGACAAAGGGCTGCGTCAGCGGGTGGCTGGGGGGAGCGCGCCGGACCCTCGCTGTTCCCCGGCAAAAACAGCCCCGCGCTGGGGCGCTGGCGCAGCTGCCGCATTCCCCCCACCCCCCCACCCTCTCTGTGCACCCTGTCCCTAAGCACCGTTGCACTGGGACTTTTTCCCTTTCACAGAGCTGCTCCCTCCTCTTGGCAGGGAAGGAAGGGAGCACTCAGCTGGGGGGTATCCTGGGCCAAATCCCTGTCCCTGATTGGGTCCCCCGCTGGCCCCACCCCTATGCTGGGCTGTCCCGGGGAACCGGCACACCCTTTCTGACCGGTGTTGGGGAGCTCCACACCGGGCTTCAACCGCTCACCCTTGGTTGAGCTGTTAACGGGTCTCTACGTCACTCTTTGGGGCCCACCCCCCATTCCCCCCCCCCCCCCGCCGCCCCGTTCCTCCTGTTCCACTGCGTGGTGGGACTCAGTTTACTGAGTCAGAAGTTTGGGCTTCGGCACGAGCAGAGGAGCAGCAGGCCTGCATGTGAGGCCTTGCGCGTGGCACCACCTAATGTCACAGCCTCCCCCGTGGTACAGGTAAGGAAATTGGGCATCCAACCCGACAGAGACTTGCCCAAGGCCACGCTGCTAGCAGGTGGCAGAGACAGAGACAAGCCCAAACAGCCTTCTTCCCGCCTCCATCGTGTGCCCAAGTTTGGCCCCCATCCAGTCCTCTTCTCCCACGGTCGCCGGGAGGTGCCCTGAGTCACCGATTCCCAGGGCCCCGTAGCCTAAATTGATTTCCCAAGCGGCTGGGCCTGCCCCAGTACCCTGCAGCCTCAGGAGAGAAGTATAGATGTGGCAGGTGGTGCGGACTGTGGGACTGCAGGGAGGGGTTCCCAAGCCCTCCGCAGGTGGCCTCATACTTGGGTTGGGAAAGGAGATCCTGAGTTTAGCCCCCTAAGGGCCCCCAGGCCGGCACCCCCGGCTCCCAAAGAAATAGCTTACGGCGTGGCCCAAGTGGGAGAGTCTGTCACCATGGGGATGTCTGTTCCCACAGGGGGTGGGGGGGTGTCTCAGGAATCAAACCCTAGTTCTGCCACTTTCAGCCCGGTACAACTCAGGTGATGGCGCTGCTCCGGGCCTCCGTGGCCCCTTCTGCTCAAGGAGACTCGTAGGGTCCCTGCTTTGGCTGAGGCTGGACAGTGGAAAGCGTGGATCCAATGAGGATCATGTATCCAGTTCCTGAAGTCCAGGGCAGGACTGGGGTGGCTCTGGGGTCAGGTTCAGGCCTACCTCACTTAATGCTGCCTAAAATTGCACCGTGTTGTGCCCAGCCCTAAGGGATACATTTAGAGAGTTTTCCAGATAAAGCACAGATGCCCAGTTAAATTTGAATTTCAGATAAACAGTGAATAATCTCTTGGTGTTGCTGCCCTGCCTCCCTCCAGCAGGCCTGGCCACCGGCACAGGGGCTGGAACATAGGGGTGAGGTCGGCAGCAGCTTCTGCCCTTCCCCCTCCCACCGCCCCAACCGTGAAATTTCACCATCAGCGCATTGGTCTCGGGGCCTAACACTGGGGCTCTGAGGGGAGTCCGTGGTCACTCGCTTCCCTTAGGAGGGCTGTGCCCAGGGACGGGGTCCAGGGAGGAAATCACCGGCCCACGGACCGAGCCCCTTCCCGGTGCCTGAGATTTCACCATGGGTGTTGTGCCCTCAGGTTCTGGAACGCTAGCGTTTTGGGGCCTCATCCGGGGTCTCTGGGACCCGTGTCCTGGAAGGACTTTGACGCCGCAGGAAGCAGCGGCCAAGCGGCCGACGGAAGTGGAGCCCGTGCCGCCGGCTACCCTTGTCCATTGTGAGCACAAGAAAGGAGGATTGTGTGGGCCCACGGGGTCGGCGAGGACTTGCACGCAGGCGTGCCCGTCGCCCCACCCACAGGCCCGTTGCACGCGCCCAGACGTACACCTCGGTCGTCCGCGCGGCTCCGCGTGGACACGTGCGCGCGCGCGCACACAAGACGTGGGACCCACGCCCGGCCCATGCCTGGCAGGAGGGCAGAGGGCAGGTGCCTGGAAGGAGTGGGGAGTTGGGTCGTGGGGGCCACGCCCCTCCGGGGGGGGAGGCCGTATTTCAAGTCTGCGTCTCCCGCCTGCTAGTATGTCCACCTCTCCCAACTCCTGTCTCTTTGTCTCTGAGCCTTTATGCCTCTGTTTCTCTCCCCGGTTCTAGGTCTCTCGTGTCTCCCCCTCCGCTTGGTCTCTGTCCACCGGGCAGGTCAGTGGGGACTCGGGCGCAGCCTCCGTCTCCGCACACTCCCCGCTGTGCGGTGGGGGCCTCCGGGCCCGAGGCCCAGGTCTAATCTCCATCTGGTCCCCCGGTCCCCTCGGGGCCAGAGCCTAATTCCTTATGACAGCTGAGCCAAGAGACCCCCCGCCACCCGGGTCTCAGCCACCACCCCCGCCCCCATGCCACCCCTGCCAGGCCGCTGGGAAGACTGGCACCCCCTACACCCCGTCTAAAGAAGCCTCCGTGGCCCCTGCCGGAAATTCCGCCGTTGTGCCCGCCCCTGGATCCCGCCATCTGACCCGCGACGGGGAGGGGCTTACACTGGGCCAGACGGGCGATCCGGGCGTCCAGGGTGCGAGGTGGCCGGCGCAGTGGGGACAGCGCGGGTCCCAGGCGGTGGCTGAGGAGCAGGCCGTCCCGACACATCCAGATGGAGAGCACGCAGCTGCAGAGCACCGAGGCTAAGGCTGCCGCCTTCCAGCGCCGCATACTCGGCCTGCGGGCACGGGATGGGCAGCCACATGGCCTCCGTCCGTCTCTTCAGGCGACAAACGGGCACGGGGCACTGGGCCAGACACCGGGGACATGGTGGGGCCCCTGATTTCAAACCACTTCTGCTTAATGATCAGATATAACATAGAAATGATTCATCTAGGAGCCACTGAACAAGGTTGTGAAAAATGCTGCCAAGGAAAGGGGTGGGCGGGGTGCCGGGGGGGGGGGGGAGGGGGGAACCACCCCCCCCGGGGGGGGGGGTCCCACAGTGCTCCCCTGAGGAGTGTGGAAAGCTGAGACTTGAATGATAGTAGGAGTTGGCCAGGCAGAAGAGAATGGCATCGCAGGCGGGGGAACAGCCTGTGCAAAAGTCCTGAGGCTGGACTGAGGTTGGCCAGTGCACCCAGGAGGCTGGGGTGAGTGGAGCCCAGAGAGCCTGGGGGAAGACTGGAAGGAGGGCCACTCCCAGCAGGGGGCACTGTGGGACCAGGGTGTGGTGGAGATTTGGGGATTTACAGCACGTTCTAGGAGGCAGGATCCCTGGGGTTGAGACTGTTCCTCACATAGTGAGGTCCTTGGGAGTGACTTCCTGTCCCTCTCTGAGCCCGGGTCTCCCCCCGCCCCCCACCCCCGACACATAAACTGATGCCCAGAAGGGGCATCCATGGACCACAGCTGCACTCGACCCACCCCCAGGCTTCGCACAAGCTGGTCCTTCCTCCCAGAATATTCTCTTCCCCTCCTCCTCCAAGCCCCCCATTCCCCTCTCAGTCTCCGCCTGGAGGGCGCCTCCCCTTGGAAGCCTTCTGTGGCTGCTCATACTCCCCAGCCCCGGGCGGCGCAGGTGTGCACCCTCTGGGCCACCGCAATGTCCTGAGCTCCCCCCCAACCCGCCCCGTTAGGGCACCGAAGACTCCCTGCTGGGATCGCCTAGGCGAGTCCGCCTTGAGTGCACACAGTAGGTGTTTCACGACGCATGCGCACCCCCCGCCCACCCGCGCCGGGACCTCTGCCGGCCGCTGGTTTACATTCCCAGCCTGGCCGTCTGGTGCCGGCCCGCGCGGGGCCTGGCGTCCGGCCCGGTGTAAACATTTGCACGGAGCGCTGAAAGCCGGGCTGGACGCGGGTCAGCAGCGCCTGTGCGCGGCTGTCGGGTGCCGGGCACCCCCGCGCGCGCACCTCGGGCCGCTAGTGCTGCTGGCCAGTGCGCGCAGCCGGGATTTGCGGGAGATTTGCACCTCGGTTTTGCATGGGCGCCGCCCTGGGTGGTTAAGCGCAGGGCGTCTGGAACCGCCTCTCCCCGTCCCCACCCCCGCCCCCGCCCCGTGGAGGAGCGGGCGCAGGACCTACAGCCGCCACCCAGCAGCAGGGGACATTAATTAAGCGCCTGCTGTGTAGCAGATCCCGTGCTGAGCCCACGAAGGAGGCGCCATGATCGCCGTTTTACAGCTGGGGAAAATGAGGCCCAAAGCAGGTAGGGCCTTACCCAAGGGCACAGCTAGGAAAGCATCTGGGATTCGAACCCGGGGTCTTTGGCGGGACCCACACGCATGGGCTGTGCTGTGCTTGGGAGCGGATGCTGGGTCATCCTGAGGGCTTGCCGCTTTGGGGGTGTTTGGTAGGGCCGTTCGCGCGGCTGTCGGTGGTGTTGGTGGAGAATGAGCTTCCTCCCCCACAGGGGGCGTGCAAGCAACCTGGGGCCAGCCTGGAGATCAGAGGTCACAGGGCTGTGCCTGGCACGTGGGAGGAACAGCGGTGACCCATGTGGCTGGAACAGAGTGAGTGAGGGGGGAGGGGAGTCCGGAGAGGGGCCCGGGGCGGGTCCTGCAGGGCGGCGGGGGCCGCGGGGAGAATATTTCATTGTCCAATTTGTACAGCAAGCGGGAGACACCCCCCCCCCCCGAAGTTGTCAGGTGCCCACACCGCGCTCCTTTGCTCTAAAAGTGCCCCTGGTTTATGCCGGGTCCCCGTGGGCCTCACCTGGGCAAGGCCCTCTCTGGACGCCGGCACCCCGCCAGCTCTCACACCCACGTTTTGAGGCGGGGAGATGGGGGGTGCCTCAGTTTCCCTGTGAGGCTGAACGAGGCCCCTGCATGATGCCCGGCTCTAGTCCTCTGTTTCTGCTCAGGGCTTCCCTCGGGGTGGGGGTGAGGGGGTGGGACGCTGCCAGGCCCGATGGGACTCCGGCCCTGAGAAGGCCAGGCCACGGGAGCCCCTGGTGTCCTTGGAGCCACGGGACCCCCCGGAGTCCTGATGGGGGCCGGAAAGCAGAGCGCGGAGGCTGGAGGGGACCAGTAGGCGCAGCTGATAAGCGGCTGCTAACAATAGGCCTTTCAGCATGGGGGTCACCCAACTGGTTTGTCTCTGGCTGGGACCTGAGCCAGAGGGGTGCCGCGGGTGTGGCCGATGGCTCGGGGAGGGGCCGGTGTCCACCATCAGCCTCTCGGTGTCGTGGAGCCCCCGGACCTGGGGCCGTGCGCTCCCAGCACACGTGGGGGTCACACGCTCGGCCTTCTTGTCCTCGGAGGCACGCTTGGGTGTCCTCACTCCCATACACACCCAGACACGCCTGCCTGCGCCCACTGGGACTGGCTGTCCCTCGGCCACTCAAACACGGTCCCACTGATGCTCTGTGTTTTCACACTCACCCCCTCGAATCGATGGGCCTCACGCACTCGGGCGTTTCCACACACGTCAGGACTCGCACGACCACCCCATCCCACTCACTCACGTGGCTGTTCTCACATCCATATGCAAAGACGACCACATCGATGGGCTGGGGCATTTTCACACACATCCAGCAACATTATTACACCCCCAGGCACGTTCACAAGTCTTCCTCAAGCAAGATGACACCGACGGACAAAAACGCGGTCAGTAACTCGGGTGTGTTCACACCCCCACCTGCAAACGTGGTGACACCCTCGGTTTTGAACACAGTCACCAGCTCAGCCCGTTACACGGCATGGATCACTACGGGGGTCACTCCGTCCCGCTACTCACGTGCTCGAACCCCCACCCCGGGGCATGTTGCCACCCACACCCCCACGCTCTGACAGCCACGCTCACACCGGCTTACACACTTGCACGCTTTCACACTTGTACGCCCTCACCCAGGATAGGCCGGCTTCGCTTGCACCCGATCCGGGGAGCTGTCACACCCCCGAGCGCTCACGCTCCCAGCCACTCGGGTGTTCTTAGCCTCTTGCACCCTTGGGGGCTCCCACGCCAGCATTTTCAGACTCTCCCGAAAGACACACGTCGTCTCCGGCATGCTGCACGGAGAACGGGCACGGCCGCACATGCACGCCCTGCACGCACGCACTGGGACCTCTGTGCGCCCAGGGACACATACCTGCAGGCTCATGGGTGTCCAGCCGCGTGTGCGTCCTGGCCTGGGGCCGCCCGTGCTTGCTCCTGCCACTCCCACACCCCGGCCGCACACTCACACACACGGGGGCACACGTGTGAACACCCCGCTGGTGTTGCCAGGCGGTCAGCTCTGGACGTTCTGGGGGCGAGCGAGCGGCATAGACGCGGAGTGCCGTGAGTTAGGTGAGCGGAAGGGAGGCTGCTGACCCAGGAGGGAACTGCCCCGTCCTGACGACTGGTACACGGCCCTGGTCCACGCGGCTCGGGTGCCTCCCACGCTGCCCAGACGGGGCCTGGCCAGCGGTCTCTTCTCAACCTTCAGAAAATATCCCGACCCTGGAGAGTCCTCACTGCCCAGGGACGGGAGCGTTCTTAGGGGCCGTGACAGTCCGAACTTCGCCATTGGGATCAAGGAGGACTTCCACATCTAGCCGGAGGCCACAACGTGCCCAGGGCTGGGAGGAGACTCAGAGAGGGGTGATGAGTAACCCAAAGTCACACAGCCAGACAGGTGCTTCCGATCACCCAAGGAACAGCTGGGGTGAGGGTGTGGGCATGTGGGTGTTTCTAGCAGCTTCCGTGCTAGTGCCAAGAATGCTGCTCATTATCCTGGTGCCCAGGGAACGCCCTGAGGCTCCACCTTTCCATGGAGCTTCCCAGGAGACGCAGGCCAGGCATATGTGTTCCTAAGATCAACAGCCTCCTTCCTGCAGAACTCCTGGCCTCGGGGAGGTACCTGCTTCATGCTCATTCCCAGGGAGAGGAAGGCTGGGAGGGGACCCTTCCCTCCGTCCACTCATCTCTGTAGTCCCAGGGAGGCCTAGAAGCGGGGCCTGCCTGCATCTGGCAAACTCCTACTCATCCTTCAGAGCCCTGGCTCCCACATGCCCTCCTCTGGGAAGCCATCCCTGCTTCCCCTCTTGGATCCCCAGCCGTGGGTCCCTCCCTCTTACCCAGTCCTGCTGGCATAGCGTCTGGGTCCACAGCTGTCTTCTCTGGATTGGGGGGTTTGGGAAGGACAGCCTGGGCCGGGTCCTTTCAAGGCAAGGGCAGGCAGGCTTCAGTATTTCTATTCACAAAGGCACGCACCTGCTTCAGCTCTGCAGTCTCCATAGTTTTGCTCACAGGGTGCCTCCCTCCGCGTCCAGCCTTGTCCTTCTCCACCTCACCCCTGGACAAATCCCCGACCTTCCTATGGGGGGGGGGGGGCATCTCCCCGAAAGGGGCCACTCAGCACCCAGAACACTAGCGAGGACCCAGGGGAGCCTGACCGGTAGCTGCTGGGACCGTCCTCACTGCCCACGGGCCGAGCAGCCATGAGGACAGATGTGTGGGCGGCCCGCACGTATGGGTGAGCTTGTGAGAAGAGGCTTGCAGATCCGGGGTTCTAGATTCTAGACTCTAGACGGGCTGATTTCCGATCCCTGCTCTGCCTCCTCCCTGCTGGATGCCATGGGGCCAGCTGCTGCCGCTCTGAGCCTCAGTTTCCCCATCTGTACAATGAGCTGCCCGAGACACCCTCCCACATTCGGAGGGCCATCTAATTCAGTGAAGTCCCGCAGGCCCGGCCGATGGCAGCAGGCTGGGCCTCAGACAGCGTGCTGGCACGCTTCCTCCCTCCGCGCCGACAGCTCCAGGGCCGGTGGCCGGGCCCGTTTCTAAGGCATCCCGGCTCCTCTCCGTCCCCCTAGATGGCTCCTGGAGGTCCCACTGATGGGGAAACTGAGGTCCCAGCAGGGGCAGGACTTAGGTTCTCTCAAGGCAGGACTCAATGGTCCTGCAAAACAAGAAACAAATTCCGCAGCCCACAAAAATGTGCCCCCTCCCTGGGAGGCCCCAGGGCCCAGCCCCGCCCCCTTGGTGGAGGTGGGGAAGCCAGGGCAGCCGCGAGCCGGCGACACACATCTGGGGGTAAACCAGGAACATCTGGCTAGCACAGCTGGTTCCGATGCTGCGTCTGCAGGGGCTGGGGGCCAGCCTGTGGGGCGGCCTCACGGGGGGGGTGCAGTCACAAACACCCCCCAGCCAACCTTCCACGCCCAGCCGGAGGTGGGGGCCCGGCCTCTCTGCTTTCCCCAAGCCAGAAGCTCTCTGCTGCCTGATTGCTAGAACGATCGCTGGCTCCCTGCTACTCTGAGAATCAAGTCTGAGCTTCTGAGCTTGACTTAGGGGGCTCCGGGTCTGTCTTCACCCCAGCGAAGCCAATGGATGTATAGACAGAGTGACTTCTGGGGACACCTGTGCCGGTGGAGAATAGGTAACACCAGCACTAGTGAACAACCCTACCGCTGTTGATTTTTTTTTTAATGTTTTAAAAATGTTTATTTATTTCTGAGAGAGAGAGTGCGAGCGGGAAGGGAGACAGAATCCCAAGAAGGCTCTGAGCTGTCAGCACAGAGCCCGATGGAAGGCTCGAACTGAGGAACTGAGAGATCATGACCTGAGCCAAAGTTGGACGCTTAACCGACTGAGCCACCAGGCGCCCCTCTTTCTTTTTCTTTTCATTTATTTATTTTATTGTATTGTATTCATTCATTCGTTCATTCATTGAGCGAGTGAGCGAGCATGAGTGGGGGAGGGGCAGAGAGCGAGAGGGAGAGAGAATCCCAAGCAGGCTCCACATTCTGCTGGAGCCCCAGGTGGGACTGGATCTCAACCGTGGTGAGATCATGACCCGAGTGGATATCAAGAGTCGGAGGCCTAACCCGCGGAGCCGCCCAGGCGCCCCCTACTGGCGCTGTTCTAAGCACTTTCCTCATAGTAACTCAGTGAGGTATGGACTATTTTCTCTCCATTTCATAGTTGGGAAAACCGAGGTCCAAAGAAGTGAAGGTATCGGCTCAAGATCAAGCAGAGTGTAAGGGGCCAAGCTGAGATCTGAACACAGATGGTCAGGCAAACTCCTCCTCATCCCTCAAAGTCCCAGCCCCGATGCCCCCTCCACACTCTTCCTCACTGTACCGTATGACCTCTCTAATGACAATAACATCAACGCCCTGCCACGTTGGCTGTTATGTTAATTTAGTGCCAAACACTGTGCTAAGTGCTCTCCACGTGCTTAATTGTGCCCACAGACCTTGGAAAAGATGTTGGTATTTCCCACACGGGGAAGCTGAGGAGCAGGGACATAGAGCACCTTGCTCAAGGTGACGCAGCAAATCAGTGGCTGAGCTGAGGTTGAACTTAGGTCTGACTCTGAACTTGTTCTCTCGAACGCCTCCACGGTCCCCGGGACCTGGGTAGCAGGGGTAATGCTGAGGGGCAGGGGGGCAGTGGGAGGGCATGACAGGTCCTGCTGTTTGGGAGAAGGTGGGGCTGAAATCCACAGGAGTAAGAGGCTTTGGCAAAGACACGCAGCACCGCAGAAATAGCGAGTCAGGTGCCCACATGGCAGCAAACCCAGTGTGCCGGGCTGAGCTCTGCCCCCAACACGCCACATCAGCACTTACTGAGTGCCTACTGTGTGTGGCACCCGGCGGAGAACGCGGGCTGACCAAGGCTAACCTGGGCCGCACCCCTGCCACACTCCTCCCCATCCAATCAGGGAGGGGGGGCTCACAAGTGAGAAATAAACAAGGTAATTGAGATGCTGGCAGTTCCAAGAACAAAACGAAACAAGGCGAAGCGATAGTGACTGGGGGCGGGGGGGCGGCCTTTAGGTGGAGTGGGCAAGGGGGGCTTCTCAGAGGAGGCGGCATTGGCGCTGAGACCAAGTGGAGACTTGGAGCGAGTGTTCTAGGTGGAGAAGCTGCAGAAGCAAAGGATCACGGAAGCAGGGCCAGGCCCGTTGAGGGCGACCAGTGTGAGGGGCGGAGGGAGTCGGGGGACGGTGTGGGGAGATGAGGGCGGGGAGACGATGGGGCCGTGTGACCTGCGGGACCGGGGCTCGGTTCCCCACCGGTGCCTGGAGTCCTCTTCCAGAACCTGCGGCTACGCAGGTGTCTTCTCGGGGAGGCCGGGCTGGGGAGCCTGTGCGATGCGGCCGCCAGCTTTTCAGACCCGCCACTTCCGGCCCCGCCCTCTGCGTGCGGCTGGCCTGTAAAATTCCCACCTTGACCGTACCAGACCGGCCAGGCTGGCCCGGGGCTGGCCTTGCAGGTGTCCGGGGCGGGCAGGAGGGGGCTCCCTGGGGTGGGATAACAGGATCAGCCTGATTAGGCCTGGCACGGCTGAGCAGCTGGTGTGGGGCCCAGAGGGTGGCACAAGGGACGTGGGTCCTCTGCAAGCAGCCAGGACGGTGCCACTCCAAGCTGGCCATTAGACAGAAGGGGGACCAGAGGCACAGATCTCAGGCGTGACTCAAACCCTAACGCTGATTTCCTGGGAACCAGGGCACCTGAGTCCCCAGAGTTCAAATCCTGCTTCAGGTCCCCAACACACTGAGCTTCTGAGCCTCAGATGGTGCCCTCTCTCTAGGCCTCGGTTTCCCCAACTGGGAAGTGAGACCCACCTGTGGCAGGCGGGAGCCCCTTGTCTGATTTCTCCCGGCAACAGCCCGAACCCCGGTTTCCCTTGGATTTGAAGGGAAGATCATTCTGCTCCTGGATACCTTTGCTGAAGTGCAAGTGTGGCTGTTACCTCCCCTGAAAGTAACCTCCCAAAGGTGTCCGGGGACAGTAATGGTGTGGCTGTTGGTGGCAGGGCTCCTGGGCCTCGTCCTTCAAGGAAGACAGACTTAGACTCAGGGTAGACCCAGAGCGAGGAGCAAAGGGTGTACCTCAGGATAGGGGGATCAAGGGTGACTTCCTGGAAGAGGGGCATTGGGGCTGGGGCTGTGAAGGATGAGTAGGAGTTTTCTAAGTGGGAAAAGAAGGGGAATTCCAAGAAGCAGGAATTGCACACGCAACGATCTGGCTGGCTGGTTCATCGGGAGCCTCTCATCCCCCCCCACCCCCCACCCCCAGGCGTATCAGGCACCAGGCTTGTCTGATCCTGTGCTTCAACCCAGCACATAGTAGCTCGATGCTTGGGAGATACGTGGAGCATGAAGGAACGATCCCCTGGCTAGCCCAGCCCGAGTTTCCTCAGCTGTGAACTGGGGAGAACCAGCCTCCTCCTGGGCCTGCCCAGTGCTTCCTTGGTGCTCACTAAGCAGAGTGAAGACCCCATCTTCCCTCCATCTCCCCACGTGGGCCTCCCCCCAGAGGCCCAGACTCCCCGCTCCACCTTGGGGACCAGGAAGGATGCATCTGCAGAGGAATCTATAGCCTCAGCAAAGAAGGCTGGGCCCAGTGATGCCAGAGGCATTAAAGGCCCATTCCTCCCTCCTCTGTGTTTCCGGCCCTAGCCTCCAGGAATCCGTCCTTGAATGCCCCAGCCCAGTTCTCCCTGTGCCAACCTTTCAGAACAGCCTCTCCCTCCCACACTCACCTAGACACCCTGGGTTTTCCGAAGGCGGCAGTGCCATTTTCTGCCTCCAGATCTTTGCATGTGCAGTTCCTCCTACCTGGACTGCCCTTTCTTTTCCCACTTGGAAAACTCCTACTTATCCTTCACAGCCCCAGCCCCAGTGCCCCTCTTCCAGGAAGTTTCCCTTGATCCTCCTATCCTGAAGGAGACCCTTTGCTCCTCACTCTGGGCTCCACCCTGGGTCTACGTCTGTCTTCCTCGAAGGACGAGGCCCAGGAGCCCTGACACCAACAGTCAGCCACACCGTCACCCTCCAACAAACATCTGTGGGAACAATCTCTTGATTGTGTCCTTGTGCCTGGCTGGAAACTCGTTTCTTCTCCTGCCCCAGACTCTTGAAAGCTATATCCTCTGCTCCTTTCCCAAAAACTGAGGCCTGAAATCTAAGGGGACAAGCACTGATGGCAGAATTTCAGCCAGTGTGCCCTGCCACGGAGGGGGGTGTTTCCTTTTCTTCCCTGTACCCCTAGAATTAGCTCTTTGCAGCTCGTCACTGGGAATGGTCTATAAAGCCCGGGGTTGGGGGTGGGGCCTTCAGAACCCTGAACCTCAGGAATCCTAGGATGAAGGGAATGGGGAGGGGTGTCCAAAAGGCCCCAAGGCAAGGGGTTAGGGTGGGGGTAAACTGGTAAAGCTGGGAGTCGTCCCTCCACTGACATCCGCCTAGACCAGTCACGCCCCATTGGGGCTTCCTCAGCCTGGGGCACTTGAAGACAGACAAAGAGTGTCATGGAACACAGAGGGGAGGATGTTGGGCAGAGAAAGGGCAGGGCGGGCAGGCAGGAGTGAGGAAAGTCAGGGGTCTGGCCTCCAGCAACCCCCCCGCCTCCCAGGACCCTGGCCCTGCTCCCCAGATCCAGGCTGGGGTCCCAGACTTGCAGGTCACCACAGGCCCGCTGAGCCCAGCAAGTGACGACACCACAATGCATGCTGTTTCTTGGGGGAGAGGGTAGTGGCGCGCCAACCCCTGGAAGTGGCCGTTTCCTTCTCCAGTCCCACCCCAAATCTGCTGCCTGCAGCCACTTCTGCCTAATGACTCCTAGCCCACAAACTGCACCTTCTGGGAGAACCGTGAGACTATACTGAGCAAGAAATGCCTTTTCTAAAAAGCAAGGAAGGCACGGCCCCCTCTCCTTCAAATCCAGGCTTTGCCCTTAAGGGACTACCC